>NC_091473.1:196088700-196309627 GCF_036971445.1 Narcine bancroftii
TTCGGCTGTGGCTGCTCTCTCCTCCTAACTTTCCCACACCTAGTTTTCTCCACTTGGAAGCAGGGTTTTGAAGGGTTAACTGGCATGTTGCGGTCTCTGTGGTCACTTGACAGGTCAGTGGAGCAAACTGCTCGGTGGAGAATGCAACAGAGTCTCTGCAACGAGGCCTATTTCCAACCTCGCCGTACCTCGCCAGAGATCTCCGACAGCTACAGAGACTGGTGAGGCACCGAGGGAGTGGTGGGGGTGGACAGAGAGGAGGTGGGGGGGGTTAGTGGTGGGGAGGGGAGGGGTGGGAGGTTGGTGGGGACAAGTGTGGAGGCTGGTGAAGTACTGAAGGGGTGGTGGTGGAGGGGGGTGGGAAAAGGTGGGGGAGGGAGTATTGAGGAAGAGGGAAGTATGGGTGAATGGTGGTAGGGGAGGGAGGGAACAATGGTGGAGGGAGTGGTAAGGAGGGGGGAAGGGGAGTGGTGGTAGGGGAGGGAGGGAACAATGGTGGGAGTGGTGAGGAGGGAGGGAGGGGGAGGTGGGGGTGGACAGAGGAATGCAGGGAAAGGTGGAGGGAGGGGAGGGGAGTGGTGATGGAAGGGAAGGGAGTGATGAAGGGAGGGAGGGATGGACAGGGACAGAGGGGAGAGGGGGACCCTGGGAGGTAAAAACTGTGCAGATGCTAGAAACCTGAGATAAAAGCTGGGAGGTGCCAGAATCTCCGCCTGTCAGCCAGTGCCCGTGGAGGGATAAACAGGAGCTTCTGAGTGAAATCCCACTCAGCCGCTGCCCGAGCGGCTGAGTGTTTGTGGTGTTCCCCACGGGTAGAGCCAAGCAATTTTCCTAGCCACCACTGCTGCCCAACTGCCCACGGACCTCCGCAGACCCACGGGTCTGGGCTAGTTCCTTAGTCTGTGGATTCTGAGACGGGACGTGGGCAGCTGTCAACCCTAAGAGTCAAGGATCTGGGGGAAGTGGGGTGGGGAAGGTGGGATACCAGGGGTTGGGGGGAGGGCTTAGCATCCCCCCCCGGAGGGTCTGACCCACCCCCTCTCTGGCTACCTGCAGGACTGTAGCAACAGCCAGTGCACCACCCTCAGCTGCAGACTGAGCAGCTCAGACAGGAGCCAGCTGCTGATTCTGCGTCTCAGCTACACGCTGCACACACGGTTCTTTGCCACGGTGAGTGTCCATCTGCTAACTCTTCTCTGTCTCTCCCCACCCCACACCACCCGAGGCCTAGCCCCAAGCCCCCTCCTACATGGAAGTCATGCTGTACCAGGCCCTTCAGTCCAGCTTGTCCGTGCCGCCCTCCACATCTGCATTCGCCACTTTCCTCTCAGACCTTGTGGATCAGGGTGTGGGAACAGAACAGACTAGATGGGATGAAGGGCCAGTTTCTGTGTTGTAGTGTTCTTTAAAACACTCATTATTCCTCACCTCTACCATAGAACATCACAGCACAAACAACATGCCCTAAGGCCCTTCTAGTCATTGTCTATATCAATGATCTGGATGATAATGAAGTAAATTGAATCAGCAAGTTTGCTGATGACACTAGATTAGAGGCGTTGTGGACAATAAGAAAGGTTTTCAAAGCTTGCAGAGGGATCTGGACCAGCTGGAAAAATGGGCCAGAAAGCGGCAGATGAAGTTTAATGCAGAAAAATGTGAGGTTTTCCAATTTGGAAGGGGAAAGCAAGGTAGGACGTATATGGTAAATGGTTGGGCACTGAGGAGTGTGGAGGAACAAAGGGATCTGGGAATACAGATACATTGTTCCCTGAAAGTGGTGTCACAGGTGGACAGGGTTGTAAAGAGACCTTTTGGTATCTTGGCCTTCATAAATCAAAGTATCGAGTATAAGAGTTGGGATTTTATGGTGAGGTTGTACAAGATATTGTTGAGGCCAAATTTGGAGTATTGTGTGCAGTTTTGGTCACCTAACTACAGGAAAGATTTCAATAAGATAGAAAGAGTGCAGAGATTTACTAGGATGTTGCCCGGACTCAGGGACTGAGTTACAGAGAAAAGTTAAACAGGTTAGGACTTTATTCCTTGGACCGTTCCCAGAACTTGGCCACCATCCCCTTGGATTCTGTGTGCTCTGGGCCTGGACATAATCCCGAAAGAGGGGCAGGCAGTCCGTTTACTTTGAACCCTTGACTGCCCATCTCCTCGACCCGTGAATATCCAGCTTTGGCCAGGCCCCACAAGGAGATCCACTGAGCACCTGACTCCCACCCTCTGTACTGGGCAACTGTGGATCAAGAGAGTGGGGGCTGAAATGCAGCCAGAACTTGAGCAGCAGCCCCTTCAGGTAAGCAGAGGGGCTGCATCCACTCACACTCCTTCTACGTGTGGCACCCTGCCTCTTCCAGGCCACAGAAGTGATCGGCAGTGGCAGGTGTCTGTGAACTAACTCAGAAAGTAGTTGCACCACACCGCTCGGTGCTACACTCACCACCCAGGTCCCCCTTGTAAAGGAGGAGGAGGACTCCCATGTACAGAGACCTCCAGTGGAGACCCCCCCCCGTCCCAGCAACCGGACAGTAAAACGGACCACTAAGGTGTGTCCATGAAGTGAAAAGTGTGCAGGAGCATCCACACAGGAACTGCTTCGGCACATTCCAGAATGGCATAGTGAGAATCACCACGAGGCAGTTCAAGTTGTGCCAGACCATCTCCCAAGAGAGACGTCGGGACTTGGGTCCGACAAGCAACTCCAGCTGATCAGGGGTCAGCACGGCCAGAATTGCTGGAGCCCGCCGACACCCATTGCCACAGTACGGCGTCTAGCCTCTCCAGCAGAGACCATGCCCCAAACCCGCAGGAGCACTCGGTAAAACGTGGGTAGCTCCTGCACAGTGGCACGGCTAATATTCAGTGCCGGGAGCCGCGTACCCCACCACATCCCTCCTGGAACAGAACTGTGTGCAACATCCAAGAGCGGTCTCACCAACACCTAGTACATTAACAGCGCAGTACAAGCCCTTGGGCCCAGGATTTGTGCTGACCTATATAAATCTAAACAACCTAAACAATTCCTACCTCAGCCATAACCTATTTTTTTGCGTCCATGTGCTTGAGGCTTTTAAATGCTCCTATTATTCCAGCCACCACCACCCCTGGCAAAGCATTTCAACACTCCCCAAGACTCTGCCTTGGTTTAACTCACAAGTGCAAGGCCTTTACAGTGCCAGCCATCTGGTCCGGACTGGGGTTAAAACCCTGCACTGTCTGAAAGGAGTTTGTACGTCCTCCCTATGTTTGCGTGGGGTTTCCTCGAGGCTCCTGTTTCCTCCCACCATTCAAACATACCGGGGGGGTGTAGGTTAATTGGGTATAAATTTGGCAGCACGAACTTGTGAGCTGAAATTACCATGCTGTATGACTAAATTTAAAACTTAAATTTAAAAAAAATTAGGTGCAAGACCTTGGAGTTAAACTCCATCTTCCTTTCCTTGCCCTATTTCATCTAGATCCTGCTGCCATCTTACACACCCTCCTTGATCCTACGTGCAATGATGCACCTGTTGCAGAACCCTTTAACTTGTTAATCCATCTCCAAATGTCCTTCCCTCATTAGTCTTAGGTCACAACCACCCTCATGTGGACTTCCCATATCTTTGCTTTCCATTGGCACCATCCACAGATGTTTTCCTCTTCACTTCATTCCTGGTTTGTTTCGGTTCCTCTGTAATTATCCCAACATATTGGTCATTTCAGTGGGTCACATTTCACAGACGAGTCAGGCTGAACTACCACAGTGAAACACTGTAAACGCTGGAGAAACTCTGCCGGTCTCGCAGCATCTAACGGAGGCAAAGACATTATCAGCATTTCAGACCTAAGCTCTTGCTCAAGGTATGAGCAAAAAGCAGGTGGGTGTCTGAAAAAAGACGAGGGAGAGAAAGGAGAAGAATGTACTCAGGACTAGTACGACCATGTAAACACCCAGACATCAATTCTCACCTTTCCTCTTATCCTATCCAATTAACGCCTTTTGTTGGTCTGGACTACTCCCCCTCCCATTCTTCTCCCTTACCCTCCCCAGGCCTAAAATGTCGCTAACATATCTTTACCTCCAATGGACATGGTAAGACCAGCTGAGTTCCAGCTTTTCTGTGTGTTTGAACTACCGGGTGCAGGTTTGTGTTTGATGCTTCAGGTTTGGTGAAACATTGCAACCCTTTTTAAACAGGCAAAATTCAAGTCGATGAAGATCGTCACCACCTTCTCTCTGGAAGCAGGGACTCCTGGGGTCCTGACAGTTCCAGACACGGCTCGATATCGAGAGGTAAGAATTTTGCAGGAACTTCTGGTTAATGCGTGTCCCAACCTCTCAGGTTTCCTTTCTTCCACTTGTGCCCCCTATAGACAGCACTTTCCAAGTTCTAATATTCCCAGTTTCAATTCGTGTCGTCTTCAAGGAAATGTGAGCGACGATATTTCAAATGACTATCTTATCAATCCAATAAATCAAACTTTGCAGTTGCAATTCATTGTAGTTTTAATTCATTGATAAAACAAATAAACATTGCATAACTTCGCATTGAGATTTTCATAATGTTGAATAAACAAAGCACATACTGTATAATAATATAACGATATTCCACTTTAAACAGATATAAGTCAAAATTAAGATGATTAAGATGAAATTAAGATGAATTCAAAGAAAAGTACCTCGAGCTGACGCCTCCTCCATAATTCTTTGAAGAATGAGAAGCAAGCTCTCCGTACGCCCAGATATTATGACATATGATGTCATAGTCACTATGGTAACACTACAAACAACCATTTCTTAAAGGGATAGGCACAAAATTAACTAAGAAGTGAAAACACAAGGTTTTAACCTTTACATTCCGGCCCCTAATTATTATAATAGATATTAATGACTAATCTATAATTTATTAATATATTAATGACTAATATATAATCTGCCACATTGACCACCGCCAGTGGGCTGATATCGCCTCAAACCGTGCATCTTGGCGCCTCACAGTTTGGCGGGCAGCAACCTCCTTTGAAGAAGACCGCAGAGCCTACCTCACTGACAAAAGGCAAAGGAGGAAAAACCCAACACCCATCCCCAACCAACCAATTTTCCCCTGCAACCGCTGCAATCGTGTCTGCCTGTCCCGCATCGGACTTGTCAGCCACAAACGAGTCTGCAGCTGACGTTGACTTTTTACCCCCTCCATAAATCTTCGTCCGCGAAGCCAAGCCAAAGAAAGAAGAAAGATAATAATTACTATTACAGATACAAAAGTAAATGTAGTAAGTATAAGATTAAAAATCCAAACTTTCTGCTTCCTGTAAAAGACAGATTTTAGTAATAGGTCAATTTAAGAAACCAGTCTTGGTTCTAATTTGCACTTGCCAAACAAAACCTTTTCTGTCTGAAACTGTTTCCACGATCCTCCCCAGCAACCAAGAATTTCTTGGTGCAGAATCATCCATGATAATTACAATGTCTCCCCATACAAAATTGTGTTTAGATTTAGACCATTTTTGTTGTTCTTGTAATAATGAAAGATGTTCTTTAACCCATCTTTTCCAAAATAAATCTGCAATAAACTGCACTTATCTCCATCTGCGTCTCACATAAATATCTTCTTTCTAAAATTGACCCAGAGGCATTAAAGGTTTAGATTTAAGAAATAAGAGATGATTCGGTGTAAGTGCCTGGATGTCATTTGAATGGACAGTAATTCTCATTATTGGACGAGTATTTAAAATAGCTTCAATTTCACATAATACATATACACATAACGAAGATTGTCATCATTCAGTATTTGACTATTCAAAATGGAATTAAGAATTTTCCTGATTGATCTAATCATTCTTTCCCACACACCTCCATGATGTGATCCTGTGGGTGGGTTAAATATCCAATTAATTTCCTTTGGAAGTAATGAATCACGAATTCAATGTTGATTCCAATTTTGATTTGCTCTCCTTAACTTTAATTGAGATCCTGTAAAGTTAGATTCTTCATCAGAATGTAATTCTTTTACTTGACCACGTCTGGCAATAAAACATCGAAGAACATTGATAAAAGAGTCAGTTTCAAGCAAAGACACTGCTTCATTATGAATTCCTCTCGTAGTCAAACAGGTAAAAATAGCCCCATATCGTTTTTCAACTTCCCCATTTTACTTGTAAAGGATCAAAATTATTAACTCCCACGTATGTAAATGTGGGTTCATCAGGTGAAACTCTTTCTTGTGGCAAATCTGCCATCTGTTGTTGGCCAGGTTTTGTATTTGCATGTTGACAATTAACATATTTTGATATAATTCTTTTGCTCAATGTTGGAGCACCAGGTATCCAGGGGCAATTCTGATAACCTGTGATTACAACCACCATGACCTGTTTTTTCATGTATAGGTTGAACAATCAATTCAGAAATAGGAAATTCCTTCTCTAATTGGATATTTCACTTCTCCTGGCATTATTGCTTTTTCCAATCTTCCTTCTACTCTCAATACATCATTTACCAGAATAGGATTTAGCTTGTAAACACGACTTGTTTTGTAACATTCAGATTCTTCTTTAATTTTGATATCTTGTTATCAAAAGCCATTTTCTGACAAAATGAATTATCTCCAATTCAGCATTCGCCATCAACTGTAAGGTAACAGCTCTTTTGAGACTTCAGATTCTCTTTTTTGATACGATGTAAAAACATAGTTTTTAATCTGACAATCCATGCTACTGCCCTTTTCAAATGAAACCATGCAAATTAATTGAATAATCGTATCATTCTCATTAGATATTTGAATAGTATTCACGCTAGTGCTTTGGATTTCTGGATCCTCCATTGAAAATTCTTTCAACTTTTCTGGATTTTGAGGCCAATCTTCTTGAGATTGCAAAAGAAATTGAAGACTGAGCACCCAAGTGTTGGCTCTTTTCAGAAATGAGTGAATTTTTGATCCTCATGAAGCCATGTCAGCTGGATTATCCTCTGTTTTAACATATCTCCATTCATTAACATGTAAAACCTTTCCGATCTCATTAATTCTGATCGTCACAAAGCTACCAAACCTTGTTGTTTAATTATTAATATATTTAAGCACTGATGTACTATCAGACCAAAACATAGAATCTGGTAACTCCATCTGTAATTCTCTTCTTAACACAGTGTCCATTTTGCTCGCCATAGTAGCGGCAGTCAGTTCCATTTGAGGTCTGGTGACTGACTTTAATGGAGTAACTCTGGCTTTTTCCATTACATATCTACAATGTACTCACTCTTGGTTATTTTGCAGCATTAAATAACTGACAGGAGCAAAACCACCTTTGTTGTGTCAGCAAAATGGTGTAACTGAGCAAATGTGGTAATTTCAAAGTCTTTAGATGTAAAACATCTGTCGACTTCAAAACTTTCTAACATTTCAAGATTCTCAATCCAATTCATCCAAACTTGTGCGATGGAATCTGAAAGCTTCTTCCCATCCAAATGTTCTTCTGCACAATTCTTGTAGAATTTTCTTGGCTATTAAAACTACTGGTGCCAATATTCCCAAAGGATTGTATATCATCTTCTTGTCAAAGGCTGTTCTTTCAAAACAATTTTGAATTTGAAAACATCAGATTGAACACACCATTGCACCCCTAGAATTCTTTCGACAGGTAGAAGGTCACAATCCAAATCAAGATGTTTTACCACCTTTACTCTTTCTCCCTCAGGAATCACAGTAAACATATCTCGACTGTTGCTAATCCATTTTGGAAGGAAGAAACTTCCTTTATTACAGATCTCCTTCAACTCGTGATAAAGATCTATCACTTCTTTTTCTGAAACCACTGAAGTAAGACAATCATCAACATGGAAAATATTTCTGATGATGCTTGAAGCTTGAGAACTAAACTGAGAGCAACATTTGCACAACTCGGTGACAAAGTTGCTCCAAATAAATGAACTATCATTCTGCACTCAATCATATCTTTACTGTAACCACCATTAGGCCACCACAACAATTGTAGAAAATCATAATCTTCTGATGGTACTTTCACTTGATGAAACATCACTTCAATATCTGCAGCAAATACAATAGGATCTTTACAAAATCTTATCATCTTTGGCTTGGCTTCGCGGACGAAGATTTATGGAGGGGTAATGTCTACGTCTGCTGCAGGCTCACTGGTGACTGACAAGTCCGATGCGGGACAGGCAGGCACGGTTCCAACGGTTGCAAGGGAAAATTGGTTGGTTGGGGTTGGATGTTGGGTTTTTCCTCCTTTGTCTTTTGTCAGTGAGGTGAGCTCTGTGGTCTTCTTCAAAGGAGGTTGCTGCCCGCCGAACTGTGAGGCGCCAAGATGCACGGTTGGAGGTGAGATCAGTAACAATTACAATAGGATCTTTACAAAATCTTATCAGAACACCTATTAAAGTACTGGTTAAGTCTGGACCTTGTAAAAGTTGAGAATTCAATGAAACTCCTTGAAATGATGGTCCACAGTCAAATACCACATGTAGTTTCTCCTTTTGTGGTGGTCTAACTCCATGATGAGGTAAATACCATTTTCTACCATCTTTACGTTCCAAGATATCTTGATTCCTTTTCCACATAACCCTTGGTTATCATATCCGACATGACATTGGTATATTTCAAATGAAAGGAAGAATTTCTTTTGTATTCTCTTTTCAAATTCAGCGTACGCTGATCTGCAATTAATTTACTGTCCGGCATTCAAATTTCTCTTTTGCTATACAGTAATGACCATCAACATGTTTCACAGAATTTTAAACTAAATCCAGAAACTGTTTATCCTCCTTTGAAAGTTCTTGAGTATCTTTGTGACATTCAGGGAAATCAATTTTAAACTGTGGCTCCCTCAATCATTAAGTTTGACATCTGAAATTCTGTTGACATTTACATTTGATGACTCCTGATCATTATTCATTTTTCATCCTAATGGTCCGTTAATTGTCCATCCAAGCAACATTCTCACAGCATAAGGTCCATCATTTTGACTCCTTATTAATTCTAAAAGTTCGAGAGGTTTTGGTACATCTAATCCAATTAACATCTCAATCTTAGCACCAATCTTGGGTAAGCAAATGTCTTTTAGATGAGCCCACTGTTTGATATCATCCTGATGTGGAATTTGCTCCTTATTCACAGGCATAGTCTTCTGAGTATATACACTTGGAAGATTGCAAAATTCATTGCTATTCAATTCAGCAATCTGTAAACCTGAAACTATATTAGTTTCAATGTTCCTTTCATCATTCATTGTCTTCAACAAGATCTGTGATCTTTTTCCATGAAGATTAAGTTTATTCATCAATTCAACAGTACAAAATGATGCAGTTCTTCCTGGATCAAGAAATGTGGAGGTCTTTAGTATGAAGTTCCTTTTTTTTTTTAGCTTTAACCTGCATAGGAACCATTGAGAGGAATTTGTCACCAGCCCCAGTAAGACTGTTTGTCTGAAGTATCCTTTCTGACTGTCTCGATAGTCTTGGATTCAGATTGTTTGACTTCCTTCTCAACTTTACTTCATTGAGTATGCAGTAACTTGGGATGTTTTAAACTGCATACATCACAACTGAGTCGCTTATTACAAGTTTTGCTGATGTGTCCTTTACAGAAACAACTAAAACATATTCCATTCTTCTTTAAAAAGGTTAATTTCTCATCATGCGACTTTTTCTCCAGTCGTGAACATCTTTCTAAAGCGTGCTTATCTTTGCAATATAAACATCTTTCCTGAACAGTCTGATCTTCTTTTTCCTTTGTTTCCGTGTTCTTTCCTGTTCTTGTATCTGACACAGCCGTTACAAAGGTACTTCTCTGCTTTCTGCTGAGACGGTGATTTAGACTTCTTTACATCTTTAGGAACTATTGAAGTATCCTTAATATTTCCAAATACTGGTACAGTCTGGACCTCCACACGTCATTCCAAAAGTTGCACAACATCCTCAAAGATACTGTCCCTTAAAGGAATCATTTTATGCTCTGCAACTTTGGTTTTCCATGCCCTTCAGCTTGTAAGGTAATTTATTGACCATAATCGACAAATTTGCAAGCAAATTCAGCTCTTGCAAATGTTCACTACTTCCCATTGCGTTACAACACCCTCTCATATGCTTGTAAAGCCTTTGTATCCTCTGGTTTTATTGCTGCCTGTCTCTGTGGGCCCTGGTGATTTCATGTTCATCACCATAATGGTGTTTCAATAATTCTTTTGCCCTTTTAAAACCTTGTTCTGATCCACATAGTGGCAACTTTTGACTAACCCCTTCACCTGTCCTCCCGTAAACTGCTCCAGGTAATACAGACCATCTTTAGTGTTTTTAGTATTACTTTCAATGTGATGTTCAAAGGATTTCATGAAAGTCAGATATTATAATGGGTCTCCACTAAAAACTGGAATTCCCTTCTTGGGTAAACTATTTAAACCTTGTTGCTGTACTAACATAGCAGAGATTTTGTTTTGTTTTGCTATAAGTTATGTTATATTGTCTTGTCCGCCATGGCTTGTGACTGATTGTCTTGATTTCATTTTGTTTCGCTATGAGTGATAATATATTGTCTTGTCCACTAAGGCTTGTGTCTGATTGTCTTGAGGTGAATGGAGCTGGCTGAACTTGAACTAGTGCCAGAGGTGGAGGACCTTGAGTTGTAAATGATGGCATTGATGGGGATCCTTGACTTGTCACTGGTTCTTCAGCAACATGAAGAGACATCATTGGTTGAGTATGATCAACTCGCATGGTTGAACCTTTTTAAAATACTCTCCTTTTGGGGAGATTCAGAAATGGTGCGCTCGGAAGAGATTGAATGTCGCTGGCTCTGTCCACAAGGTTGGTCATTGACATTTGAGCACCAGCAGCGCCACCTGTGGCTCCTGGCTTGAGTATACTCCTTTCCTGTGGCTGCGGTCCCCACTGATCTGCTGGAGGCTCCTTGGGTATTTCATTTTGAGTGATAGATCTTGCAGAACCCTGAGCTAATGCTTTTACTCTGGCTATCTTCATAGTACATTGTTCCTCAAGATCTAGTCTTTCCTTTTCTCTATTCAATATCTTGTTGAATCTTAATTTCAGCATCTTGCCTTAGTTGCTTATTCTTGATTTCAGCTTCCATATCTTCTCAAGCACATCTTTTCTCCACCCACTTACATTGTGTCTTGATAGTAGCCAAGTCTGCTTGCCCCTTAGCAAGAAAGCTGATGTGCTTGAAGCACACGAAGCTGTACTTGCTCTAGATATCTTTAAAGACTTTGAAAATCTTCCTGCACTCATAACCATGGAAACATCATCAGGATTCACATCTGAACATTCAGATACCACTGATTGAGTCTCTATCTTCCACATTTCTCTCGGTACAGCCCCAGTGAGGCTTTGCAACATCTGTTCCAATTCCATTAACCTTTAAGTCAACTAATGAGGTCTGCAGTGCCTTATTGGAGTCCTCTTCTTGCTTGGTAGTTGAAGCCACTTCTTTTATGGTGGCTGGCTCCAATCTCCTGCCAAGCATTATTGGTCCACCTTGCTGGCTCAACTCACAATCAATCAGTTCTTTGAAAGGAGCTGTTTGTTCGAGGTCTTTAGCCCGTCGAGACCTCTTCTTCTCCATCTTGGATTCTTCACACTGCAATCTGGCTTATCCTGATTCCTCGGAACTGTAAATAAATTTGTATCTTGTGTGGTCCCTTTAAGAAGATTTCTTTGGCTGAATTGTTTCATATCTGTGGTACTTCATACAAACCAGTGTATCAGGTGATTTTAGAACACATACTTCTGGGTTTCCTGCCAGGTTCTGGCTGGTAGCAGTAGCTTATCTCTCCAAGGTCCTTTCAATTTTAAACTGTACAATTGGCAGACACCATAGACATATTCTAACAGAAAACTGAACTTCTTGTTAAAGCTTAAATGCTTCAAATAAGATATAATTCTTTCAGACAATTTTACGAGCTTTTCTTCCAAAGTTCACAATTAATACTTTTCTTTGAATGTAAATATAGACGACACTTTCCGAGTTCTAATATTTCCCAATTTCAAACCGCGTCATCTTAAGCAACGATATTCTGAAATGCTCTCATTAATGCAATAAATCAAACTTCATAGTTGCAGCTGTAAGTAATTTTAATTCATTGATCAAATGATAAACATTTTCCATAACTAATTAAAAAATTAATTAAGATGAAATTATGATGAATTCAAAATAAAGTATCTCAAGGTTAGGTCTCCACCATAATTCTTCGAAGAATGAGATGCAAGCTCTCTGGATGCTCGGATATTATGACCATATGATGTCATAGTCACTACAAACAAAACTTTCTTCAAGGGATAGGCACAAAATTAACTAAGAAGTAAAAACACAAGGTTTTAAACTTTACACCCTCCAAGACATGTTTCGAAGGTACAAAAACAGGTTTAATTTTCAAAGTCTGGGACTTTTCACGTTTAAACATGCACAAAATGTGCCAGATATTTCCGACGTAGATGCAGTGATGTACCCAATTCACCGACCTATCACACACTCCCGGGGTCAGTCACAGAATGAAGCTCCCTCTGCACCGTCCCATTGCACACTCCTGGGTTAAGACACAGAATGGAACTCCTTCCATACTGCCCCATCACACACTCCCGGGGTCAGACACAAAATGAAGCTCCCTCTGCACAGTCCCATTGCACACTCCAGGGTTCAGACACAGAATGGAACTCCCTTGACACTGCCCCATCACACACTCCCGGGGTCAGACACAAAATGAAGCTCCCTCTGCGCCGTGCCATTGCACACTCCTGGGTTCAGACACAGAATGGAACTCCCTCCACATTGCCCCATCACACACTCCCGGGGTCAGACACAGAATGAAGCTCCCTCCACATCATCCCATCACACTCTCCCGGGACATGGACATGGGGTGGGAGGGGGGTGCTGCCCGTCTTTTATTGGGTCCTGGTTAGAGCAGCCTCCTCCTCGTCCTCCCAGGGTGCTCCTGGTGTGTACAGGACAGTGGTGGAGTGGGACGTGCCCTCCTGCTATGCTGTCCCAATCACATTGTCACATCCACATGAGGGTAAAAGCCCCTTTCTCTGTCATCCTGCACAGCGAGAGTTTCCCTGACAGCTTGCTTCTCCTCACTGACCCTCTCCTGCCCGGATGGTCTGTGGCGCTCAGTACTGCCACCTGGTGGTAGGGGATGTTTTAAACCAGTGGTCCTCAACCTTTTTCTTTCGACTCACATCCCACTTTAAGTTTTCCCGATGCCATAGGTGCTCTGTGATTAGTAAGGGATTCCTTAAGGTGGGATGTGAGAGGGAAGAAAAAGGTTGAGATCCACTGTTTTAAACCAATTATTTACTAAGGGAAAACCATTCAAAGTCTCTTCCCACTCTTAGTTTCGTATCCATACATTTCTGTCACTGTTAGTTTCATTTCTATTTACACCACTACCACCACTTTGTTGTTATTCTCCCCTCTGTTGGATGAGGGGCTTCCCCTCAGTCTCAGCCCCTCAATGCCCACTCCAAACCGTGGTCCTTCCCCATTGCACCCTCACATTGGCTGCTCCAAGCCTCAGTTCATCCCTCAGCACGTACTCCTGCAGCCTGGAATGTGCCAGTCAGCAGCATTCCCGCAGCGACTGAAAGACCAAAGGGCATCTTTCACTGAGTTGGTGGTCTTCCAACTGTTCTGAATATCTGACTGTGTGTGTCCCCGAGTAAAGCATCCTGACCGCTGATGACCCCAGGCAGCAAGTGCTGGATGGACAAACTGTTTGTTCACCAGACCCACTGCCCAACCGAGATGAGGAGAGGAAGATTTTACAGCAGTTGTTGATCACATCTGGGCTGCCCTTCAGTCCCCCGCTCCTGATCTTTGGGCAACTGGTTCGGAAGGAGGTTGTGGGTTGAGGAACCTCCTGGTCAAAGGCAGTCGGGCGTTCAGCCCGAGGGTTCTCAAGGAGAGAGTGTCCAATGGCTTCCCAGAGCCCTCCTGGGGACCAGTGGGTGCCCACAAGAAATGGAGGTCAACCTAGTCTGGGATGAAAATACCTATTTTTAATTTAGACATAATGAATTTGGTGGCCCACGCCGGATTCGAACCCAGGCCATGTGCTAACCTTGCCGCCCCAGTGATCATTAAATCACTCTGTGCTCAACATTGGTCATGAAGACACTTGATGGGGTGCGCTGAAACGTCGCCAGGTTAGACCCAGGGTGGGGGAGCTCCCTCTGGATTCGAGGAACTGATGGTCAAACCTCCTGTCTAGGTGGTGTTAGAGCTGATCAAGCCAGCAATGGTTGGAGTCTCCTTATGGATAATTATCGGGAGCACCCTCGGAGGCCTCATTCTCCTGGCCCTCATCGTGTTCATCCTCTGGAAGGTAAACGTCTCTTTCTTATCATTCAATCCTCAGGGGGAGAAGCAGGATGGGATGCCAGGGGATCTGGTCGCTGAAATTTTAGAGGGCTTGCTGACGAGGTGTAATATGCATCAGGGGGGGATCATGAAGGTGCTGCCACCACTCTGTCCTCTTAGAACCTTAATCTAAAACATAGTACAGGCCCTTACGCCCACCCCATAACCTACTATAAATTGCCTAAAATTTCTCTATAACCATAGAATGCTACAGCACAGGAAACATGCCATTTGGCCCTTCTAGTCTGTGCCGACCATCTTTATGCTAGTCCCATTGACCTGCTCTCATTCCACAACCCTCCAGACCTCTCCCATCCATGTATCTATCCAATTTATTCTTAAAACACAAGATCGAGCCCTCATTCACCACATTAGATGGCAGCTCATTCCACACTCCCACCACTCTCTGAGTGAAGAACTTCCCCCTCACATTCCCCCTAAACCTTTCCCATTTCACAAAAGTATGACCTCTCGTATTTATCTCCCACAATCTAAGTGGAAAAGCCAACTTGAATCTAGTCTATACCTCTTATAATCTTATAAACCTCTATCAAATCTCCCCTCATTCTACTTCACCCCAAGGAATGAAGTTCTTACCTGTTCAACCTTTCCCTGTAACTCAACTCCCGAAGTCCCAGCAACCTCCTAGTAAATCTTCTCTTCACTCTTTCAATCTTATTGATATCCTTCCTGTAGTTAGGTGACTGCACACAATATTTCAAATTTTGCCTCACCAATGTCTTAAACAACTTCACCATAACAACCCAACTCCTGTACTCAAAACTTTGATTTATAAAGGCTAACATGACAAAAGCTTTCTTTACAACCCTGTCCACCTGCAACGCATCCTTCAGGGAATTATGTATCCGTATTCCTAGATCCCTTTGCCCCTCCACACTCCTCAGTGCCTGACCATTTACTCTTTATCTCCTACCTGGGTTTGTCCTTCCAAAATGCATCACCTCACAATTATCTGCATTAAACTCCATCTGCCATGTTTTGGCCCATTCTCCCAGTTGGTCCAGATCCCTCTGCAAGCTTTTGTCTACAACGCCTCCTATCTTTGTGTTATCAGCAAACTTGCTGATCCAATTTACCACATTATCATACAGATAATGTGGTAAATTGAAGTGGACAACAAACAACAATGCTGCCAACACAGATCCTTGAGGCATACCACTAGACACAGGCCTCCAGTCTGAGAAGCAATCATCCACTACCACTCTCTGCTTTCTCCCACAAAGCCAATTTCGAATCCAGTTTACAACCTCTCCATGGATACCTAATGCTTTATCCTTCTGAAGTTATCACCTTGTCAAAGGCTTCACTAAAGTCCATGCGGGCAACATCCACAGCCTTCGTCTACCTTGTTGGTAACCTCCTCGAAAAACTCCATGGACTTATTTACAGTAAAACCGCACCTATGAATTTTCTGGTTGCTCGAGGTTGCGTGTTGTGATTGGTGAGGTGCGTCAATTTCAGACTTCCATATTTTTTACCCATTTATTTCCCATGATTTTTTTGCCAGTTTCTTGACTTCTGGATAACAGTTTTACTGTAATAGTGTCTGGAAAGATCCTACTGAACCCATCTCCACTGCCATTGCCAGCAGCGCATTCCATGCACCCATCTCTCTCTCTGTGAAGAACTTACCTCTTACATTCCCCTGTATTACTGCCAAGCACCTTAAAACTATGTCCCCTCATGTTAGCTACTTCTGCCTTGGGGAAAATAATCTCTGGCCATCCACAAAATCAATGCTTCATCATCTTGTCCACCTCTACCAGGTCTCCCCTCATTCTCCATCGCTCCAAGGAGAAAAGACCAAGTTCCCTCAACCTATCCTCATAAGGCCCCCTCTCCCATCCAGACAGCATCCTTGTAAATCTTTGCAGCATCTACATCCCTCCTGTGGTGAGGTGTGTGTGTGTGTGTGTGGTGTGTGTGTGTGTGTGTGTGTGTGTGAGTGAGTGTGAGTTAGTGTGTGTATGAGTGTGGGAGGGGCATCTCTACAACATGAATTAATTGGCTGTTGTAAATTGTACCCCTTCCACATTGCATGGGTGACATAGAATCTGGGAGGGGGGAGGGTGAGGGTACGGGTGGGGAGGATTAAAGAAGTGTAGTAAAGAAGGGCTGGCACAGACTTGATGGACTGAAGGGCCTGTTTGACTCCAAATCTCACCCAGGATTTAAGGTTCCTCTTATTGTCATGTACTAATACATTAAAAGTGTAATCTATGCGATTTACCCAAACCTCTACCTGCCTTAAGGCAAACGTAGAGTTGCCACGAACATTGCCCAGCGCCCCAAACAATGGGAGAAAGAGAAGTAAAAGGGACTCCCTTCAGTCACTGTGTCTGTTGATTCATCTCCAGTCCTCCTGCAGCTTCTGCAGTCGTACAAACTCACGTTCATTCCATCGGCCACCCGAGCTTCAGATCTGAACTGACACGATCAGGAAGCCTTCAGCGGCCAAGGCCCCTCGGGAGCCCTTCTTGCCCCCAGCATCCCATTGAAACCCAGTTCTGATACCTGGTTCTCAAGAGTAGCCCACCACTTAGTGTGGGTTCTTCAGCCGCTGTGCTCCTCGCTGGTCCACTGGCATGGTTACCCTCCTCTGCTTCTCCTTCTCAATGGAGGGGTGTTCTCCCCATTTCTGGTGCCCTGCACCAATCCACTGCTCCCTCAGAGGCTGCAACCCCTTGAGATATGGTGCCTAGCACAGGCACTGCCATCTTGGGCATGCACCCCGTGGTCGTACAATTTTAAAAAGTACCATCGGCTCCTTTAAAAGGTAATTTAAGCCTGTACAGAGCCATCAACATCATTACCAGACAGTAAGACCTTGCAGAGTAGAGCTTTGGCTCCACCCCACCATCCCCCCCTTGGGCCTGCACCAATCACCGGGTTCAGGGGATGTAAGGACCAGGGAGAAGAACAAAGCCTCTGACAAACTCTCTCTTGCTCTCAATCCCTCTCCCCTTTCCCTTCCTCCTCTCCCTCCATCAATCCTCCTCTCCCTTCCCCTTACCCTCTCACTTCCTCCCTGTCTCCCCGACCCTTACCCTCTCCTTCACCATCCCCTCCGTCCCCTTTCCAACTCCGTTTCTCCCTTCCCTCCCCCTCTCCTCCCCTCCACTTTTCTCCCTCCCCGTCTCCCCTCTCTCCTTCCCCCTCTCCCTCCATCCTCCTTCCCTCTCTCTCCTTCCCCTTTTCATCACCCTCTCCCTCCCCTCCCCATCTCTCCCTCCCCGTCTCCTCCTCCCCCTCCCACTCTTCACTCTCTCCCCCTCCCCATCCTCCTTCCCCCTCTCCCCTTTTCATCACCCTCTCCCTCCCCTCCCCATCTCCTCCTCCCCCTCCCACTGTCTCACTCTCTCTCCCTCCCCATCCTCCTTCCCCCTCTCCCTCCCCTTTTCATCACTCTCTCCCTCCCCTCCCCATCTCTCCCTCGTCTCCTCCTCCCCCTCCCCATCCTCCTTCCCCCTCTCCCTCCCCTTTTCATCACCCTCTCCCTCCCCTCCCCATCTCCTCCTCCCCCTCCCACTGTCTCACTCTCTCTCCCTCCCCATCCTCCTTCCCCCTCTCCCTCCCCTTTTCATCACTCTCTCCCTCCCCTCCCCATCTCTCCCTCGTCTCCTCCTCCCCCTCCCACTGTCTCACTCTCTCCCTCCCCATCCTCCTTCCCCCACTCCCTCCCCTTTTCATCACCCTCTCCCTCCCCATCTCTCCCTCCCCATCTCCTCCTCCCCCTCCCACTATCTCACTCTCTCTCCCTCCCCATCCTCCTTCCCCCTCTCCCTCCCCTTTTCATCACCCTCTCCCTCCCCTCCCCATCTCTCCCTCCCCGTCTCCTCCTCCCCCTCCCACTGTCTCACTCTCTCCCCCTCCTCCTTCCCCCTCTCTCTCCCCTTTTCATCACCCTTTCCCTGTCTCCCCTCCCCCTTTGTCTCCCTCTCTTTCTTCCCTTCCCTCCCCCTCTCCTCCTCCCCGTCTCCCTCTCTCCCCTTCCCATCACCCTCTCTCTCGCTCTCCCTCCCCTCCTCCCCTCCTCTCTCTCAACAGTGTGGTTTCTTCAAGAGAAAACCAAAAAATGAGGGAGATGATTCACACAAGAGCAAAGAGTGAGAGTGGGGTGTTGCAGGATCAACCAGCACCAAAGCCGCCACACTGACCCCCGTCGCTGGGCACTCCACAAAGACTCCTGCAGCCTGCCAAGGCCTCATGGAAGTGACCGCCATCCAATGTAAACACTGTTGGGACTAACTCTGTCCAGGGGCATTGGCAAGGACACTGTGTAAACCTACTGTGTCATCTCAGAGCTGTTCCCATTCCTAGGGCCTGGTTCCCACTGGGGGGGTGGTGGTCAGCTTGCTCCCTCTCACTCATCTGTTGCTGCCACTGTCCAATTCCCCCCCCCACCCCCCCCAACCCCCAGGGTGGCTCCTCTACCCTCTGCACTTACTTGCAGCAGTGGCTTCAGTGAATGGAAAAGCTCTGCCTCATTGCAAATCCATCGAGTTGGCCGCTCCCAGACTGGTGAACCTCTGCAGAGTAGACCTTGACTGTCCAATTCGGCCCAATCCCTCGCTCTACCAACCCCAGGCTGCTCAAGGTCCAGAACACATCCTCAGAATGAAAGGTCATCAACCAGTAACATTGGAACATTCCAGCGCAGCACAGGTCCACGATGTTGTTCCAACCCATGGAAACCTACTCAACAATCTAACCCTTCCCTCCCTCACATCCAGAACCTTCTAGCTTTCTTCCTTTCACATATCCCTATTGTTCCAGCTTCCACCACCACCCCCGGCAATGCTGTCCAGGCCCCACAATGCGTACCCCTGACATCTCCCATCACCCTATATCAGTGGTTCAAAAAGGCTCTCATGCTGCCATCTCCTTGGCCTCCAAGCCACATCCTGAGCACCACCCCCCCCCCCATACAATGGCACTGAGGGTGAGGTGGGTTGTTAGTGGCAGAGCTGAGAAGGGGGTTAGTGGCAGCACTGAGAGGGGGGTTAGTGGCAGAGCTGAGAAGGGGGTTAGTGGCAGAGCTGAGAGGGGGGTTAGTGGTGGGGCTGAGAGGGGGATTAGTGGTGGGGCTGAGAGGGGGGTTAGTGTTGGGGCTGAGGGGAGGTTAGTGGTGGGGCTGAGAGGGGGGCTAGTGGTGGGGCTGAGGGGGGTTAGTGGTGGCGCTGAGAGGGGGGCTAGTGGTGGGGCTGAGAGGGGGCTAGTGGTGGGGCTGAGGGGGGTTAGTGGTGGCGCTGAGAGGGTTAGTGGTGGGGCTGAGGGGGGTCTAGTGGTGGGGCTGAGGTGGGGTTAGTGGTGGGGCTGAGAGGGGGGGCTAGTGGTGGGGCTGAGGGGGATTAGTGGTGGCGCTGAGAGGGGGTTAGTGGTGGGGCTGAGGGGGGTCTAGTGGTGAGGCTGAGTGGGGGGTTAGTGGTGGGGCTGAAAGGGGGGTTAGTGGTGGGGCTGAGAGGGGGGTAGTGGTGGGGCTGAGAGGGGTGTTTAGTGGTGGCGCTGAGAGGGGGGGGGTTAGTGGTGGTGCTGAGGGGGGTTAGTTGTGCCAGTAGAACATGGCAGTCACCGAGACCAGCTCTCGCCTTGGCATCGTTTATGTTGTTCACTACGCCACCCCGAGTTTAGCCAGAAAATTACTGCAATGGCTTCTTCACTAAACTTTGCAGCAGACTGAATAATAACAAGATGGAAGTTTCTTTCCCTCACCTCCCCCTTGGATCTTTCCACCACCCACAGGTGGGGAGGGGGTGTGGCATCACCCACTTTGGGAATCACTACCCTATACAGATGTCCTTTGGTACTGGCTGTCCACCCTGTCTATGCCTCCCAATCTTAAGCCACCTCTCATCCTTCGCTCCAAAGAGAAAAGTCCCAGCTCTGATAACCTTGCCTCATAAGACACATTTTCCAATCAGGCTACATCCTGGTAAATCTTCTATGCAGCCTCTCCACAGCTTCCACATCATTCCTGTAATGAGGTGACTAGAACTGAACACAATATTAAAATTTAGACAGACAGTGCAGCAACAGGTCCTTTCAATCCACGAGCCCATGCCACCCCTGGTGGGAGGAAACCAGAGCACCCGAAGGAAACCCCTGCAGAGTCAGGGAGAACACCCTTAGAGGCAGCGCTGGATTCGAACCCTGGTCGCTGGCTCTGCGATAGTATTGAGCCAACTGCTACACCAATCGTGCTGACCCCAAGTGTGTTCCAACCAGAGATTTGAAGAGCTGCAACATTAGCTCACAGCTCTTGAACTCAATCCTCCGACCAATGAAGGCCAGAATACAAGTCTTGACGACCCTGTCAACCTGCACGGCGACCTTGAGAGATGTATGGATTTGGACCCCAAGGTCCCTCTGCTCTTCCACACTGCTAAGAAGTATTGAAGATGTTTGCAAGATTATCCCAAGGGCTTAACCCTCTACATACGCAGAGGCCTGTATATTCCAAACCCATCACATCACCAGTTGGGGAATGCAAGCTGCCTTAATTCTGGTTGACACTCAGCAGAAGGGACCTGAATCTTCAGTACAATGACTTACCTGCTTCACCTACATCCCTCAGATAGAAATCTGGGGAAATGATCAACTTTGAATTGCCTCCTGGAATGGGCCAACTCAAGTGAGAGGCCGAGTTATCCCACACAAAATACCCACAATCGGAACAGTTTGGGAGAGGTGCAAATGCCAGGGACATATTCAGACGCTGCACAAGAGAGGGGAAATCACACAAAACGTTCATCAGGGAAAGGGTTCCGGAGGGGCCTTGACTGACCTGCTGAGCTTTGCCAGCATTATACATCTTTATTAGAACCAGGCATTCGGGAAGAAGTAAAAACACAGCGATGCTGGATGAACTCAGCAAGTCTTGCAGCCTCCACGGGAGATAAAGATATATTACGGATGTTTGGGGCTTCAATCTTCATCAAGGTATGAGTAAAAACCAAGCACACAAAAGTGCCGGAGGAACTCAGCCCAGCTTTTCACCACCTATAAGAGACAAAGATATATTGCCAATATTTCTTCAGGTTTCCTAGAGATGCTAAAAAAGACCAGCTGAGTTCCTCTAGAATTTTGAGGTGTTTACTATAATCATAGTGTCTGCAGCCTATTGTGTTCTACATGAGTAAAAAGCCCACAGGATGAATAAATAGGCGGGGGGTGGCGGTGGGGAGGAGGGAAGAGAGGGTGGTGGGAGGAGCACAGGCCAACAGGCAGAAGGCAATAACACTGGACAATAAAGTTTTTCAAGAGGTTTGCTTCCTGAATCAAAATTGGGAATTATGATGGACAACTTCAAGCTGAACTCAAAGAAAATTTCAGATTTGCTCCAAGTCGTTGGAGAAACATTAAATTTACTTTAATTGAATTGACCATGTTTAATCGCATCATGATGTTGACACACTGCTTTAGTTCAACTGACGTAAAAATGTTTTGCCGTTGATTTTCGTTTGTACTCAGCATCTGATGCCTCTCATGTCCAACAATAGTTGGCCGGCATTGATGGATTCCAGTTGCCCTGATACCACTTTTCCATGGTCACAATGTCCCGGTGAAACCTTTCACCGTGTTTGTCACCGACCGCACTGAGTTCGGCCGGGAAGGAGTCCACGTGCGAACGCAGGGAATGAATTTTCAATTACATATTGTACTTGGCGGTTTTGTCTGCTCGAAGTCGACTTAAAATATGACAGGAAATCACAAAAATAGATTATATCTAATAAATGGTACATGATAGGAAATGTTTAAGGTGATTTTTGTGATCAACAGTCCACAATCCATAAAATACACCCAACAGTGTTCAGGAAGCAGAATCTTTGTTGTTCAGTTTTTCAACATGGATAGAACGACAGGAGAGGAAAGGTGAGAATAATCGGGGGGGGCAAGGGGGGCTCTGTGAAAGCAGAGCTGGAGGAAAGGTGACGGGGGAAAGATCGAGTTGGAGGGTAACAGAGGTAATCGAGAAGCCTTCGGCTAAGCGAGAGTGACTTCATAGTTGAGAGGCAGAGAGTTGATGGGGGGGGGGTAGACGGGGTAGGACACTAGTTCCCACTTACCCTTCTCCTGGCTTCGGTCTCTCAGTGTCGCCGAAGCAGTAAGCAATACATGTACAAAGCACTTTATTTAAAGCTTTTGTTAATGTCAAAACTTTAAAAAATATGGGAAATAAAGCCAGACTTAAGTTTCCTTATTGTTCACTGAAGCCAGAACTAACTTCCTTTGTATCAAGACATCCCAGCCATTCTCAATGGGGTGGGGGGGGGGGGAGAAGGGACCAAAATCATAAAATATTTTTTATGTAGTTGGGAGGAGAGATTGAGAAAAAAATAATCAAACCACTGCTTCACAGGGAAGGGAACCCTTAAAAATTGAGCAGAGATGTAAAGGGCCACAGCCAAAAGCAAACAGTTGAGAATGGCTGGTGTCGAGCACAGGACTGAAGGAATCTGCTGGTGGTTGTGGATTTGGGCCAGAGATTACTGCACCATGCCAGTGTTAGGAATCTGCAGGAATGCACTCTCCATCCACACCAATCAAAGACGGAGCTAACAGCAGGGAGGGGAGGGGAGTTTCCGCTGGGAATATTGGGATAGGAACTGGGTTAACAACAGGGGGGGAAGAGATGCTGGAATTGGAATAGGAGGGGGAGATGTCGGAATGGGAACGGGAGGGGGATATCTTGGAATGGGAATGGGAGGGGGATGTCAGAATGGGAACTGGTGGGGAAGATGTTGGAATGGAAATGGGAGGGGGAAGTCAGAATGGGAACATGAGGGGAAATGTCAGATTGGGAATGGGTTGGAGAGATCTTGGAATGGGAACGAGAGGGGAAACCCGGAATGGGTACAGGATGGGGAGATATCAGAATGGGAACAGGTGGGAGGGGGAGATGTCAGAATGGGAATGGGAGGGAGGGGCTGGTTGGAATGGGAACGGGAGGGAGGGTGAGATGTGGGAATGGGAACAGGAATGAGGATGAGATGTGGAAATGGGAATGGGAGGGAGGGGGACCTCTCAGAATGGGAATGGGATGGAGGGGGAGATGTCGGAATGAAAATGGGAGGGAGGGGGTGATGTCAGAATGGGAACGGGGTGAGATGTCAGAATGGGAACCAAGGGGGAGATGTCGGAATGGGAACGGGAGGGACAGATGTAAGAATGGGAATGGGGGATGGAGATGTCGGAATGGAAACGTGGGGGAGATCTTGTAATGGGAACGGGAGGGGGTTGTCGGAATGGGAGGGGGAGATGTCAGAATGGGAACGGGAGGGGTGATGTCGGAATGGGAATGGGAGGGTGAGAAGTCAGAATGGGAACGGGAGGGACAGATGTAAGAATGAGAATGGGGGATGGAGATGTCGGAATGGGAACGTGGGGGAGATCTTGGAATGGGAACGTGAGGGGTGATGTCAGAATGGGAACGGGAGGGGGAGATCTTGGAATGGGAACGGGAGGGGTGATGTCGGAATGGGAATGGGATGGAGGGGGAGATGTCAGAATGGGAATTGGAGGGTGAGAAGTCAGAATGGGAATGGGAGGGAAGATGTAAGAATGGGAATAGGGGATGGAGATGTCGGAATGGGAACGTGGGGGAGATCTTGGAATGGGAATGGGAGGGGTGATGTCAGATTGGGAATGGGAGGGGGAGATCTTGGAATGGGAACGGGAGGGGTGATGTCGGAATGGGAACGGGAGGGGGAGATGTCAGAATGGGAATTGGAGGGTGAGAAGTCAGAATGGGAACGGGAGGGACAGATGTAAGAATGGGAATAGGGGATGGAGATGTCGGAATGGGAACGTGGGGGAGATCTTGGAATGGGAATGGGAGGGGTGATGTCAGAATGGGAACGGGAGGGGGAGATCTTGGAATGGGAACGGGAGGGGTGATGTCGGAATGGGAACGGGAGGGGGAGATGTCAGAATGGGAATTGGAGGGTGAGAAGTCAGAATGGGACCGGGAGGGACAGATGTAAGAATGGGAATAGGGGATGGAGATGTCAGAATGGGAACGTGGGGGAGATATGGGAATGGGAATGGGAGGGGTGATGTCAGAATGGGAACGGGAGGGGGAGATGTCAGAATGGGAACAGGAGGGGGAGATGTCAGAATGGGAGCGGGAGGGGGAGATGATGGAATGGGAATGGGAGGGGGAGATGATGGAATGGGAGGGGAAAGATGTCAGAATGGGAATGGGAGGGGGAGATCCTGGAGTGCAAATGGGAGGGAGAGATGTTGGAATGGGAATGGGAGGTGGGGATTAGTAGGAATGGGAACGGGAGGGGGAGATGGTGGAATGGAAATGGGAGGGGGATGTTAGAATGGGAACGGGAGGGGGGTGAGATGTTGAAAAAGGAATGGGGGAGATCCTGGAATGGGAACAGGAAGAGGAAAGTCAAAAAGGGAACGAGAGGGGGTGATCCCGGAATGGGAACGGAAGGGTGAGATGCTGCGTGGGAAAGGGAGGGGCAGATGTCAGAATGGGAAAGGGAAGGGGTGATGTCGAAATGGGAATGGGAGGGGCTGATGTCAGAATGGGAACGGGAGGGGGAGATGTAGGAATGGGAATGGGAGGGTGAGATGTTGGAATGAGAGGGGGAAATTCAGAATGGGAACGAGAGGGGGTGATGTTGGAATGGGAACGGGAAGGTGAGATGTTGGAATGGGAATGGGAGGGGGATGTCGGAAAGGGAAAGGAGGAGATCCTGGAATGCGAACAGGAAGTGGAAAGTCAGAAAGGGAACGAGAGGGGGTGATGTTGGAATGGGAACGGGAAGGTGAGATGTTGGAATGTGAATGGGAGGGGGATGTCGGAAAGGGAACGAGAGGGGGTGATCCCGGAATGGGAACGGAAAGGTGAGATGCTGGGATGGGAATGGGGGTGGGGGGGCAGGTGTCGGAATGGGAGGGGGTGATGTCAGAATGGGAACGGGAGGGTGAGATGTTGGAATGGGAACGGGATGGGGAAGATGTCGGAACAGGAGGGTGAGATGTCAGAATGGGAACGGGGGGGGGGGGAGGGAGTTGTCGGAATGGGATGGTGAGAAGTCAGAATGGGAACGGGAGGGATAGATGTAAGAATGGGAATGGGGAGGGGGAAGATGTCGGAATGGGAATGTGGGGGAGATCTTGGAATGGGAATGGGAGGGGGATGTCGGAACGGGAGGGGGAGATGTCAGAATGGGTACGGGAGGGAGAGATGTAAGAATGGGAACGGGAGGGGGATGTCGGAATGGGAACGGGGTGGGGGGGGGTGATGTCGAAAAAGGAATGGAGGGAGTTGTCAGAATGGGAACGGGAGGGACAGATGTAAGAATGGGAATGGGGAGGGGGAGATGTTGGAATGGGAACTTGGGGGAGATGTTGGAATGGGAACAGGAAGGGGAAAGTCAGAAAGGGAATGAGAGGGGGTGATCCCGGAATGGGAACAGAAGGGTGAGATGCTGGAATGGGAATGGGAGGGGGAGATCCTGGAATGGGAATGGGGGGGGAGATGTTGGAGTGGGAATGGGAGATGTC
The DNA here is from genome assembly GCF_036971445.1 of Narcine bancroftii. Taxonomy (NCBI): domain Eukaryota; kingdom Metazoa; phylum Chordata; class Chondrichthyes; order Torpediniformes; family Narcinidae; genus Narcine; species Narcine bancroftii. Next base: position 196,114,626 of record NC_091473.1, read on the forward strand.
GGAATGCGGCAAGTAGCAAAGGGGAAGATCTTGGAATGGGGGGATGGGGTGATCCTGGAACAGGTTTGGGTGGGGGGGTAATAAATCCCGGACGGGACCATGGGGAAATGTTCCACTGGGAGCAGGACCCGAGTGGGGATCACTGAATTTGGAACCGGAGAGTGGAGGGATTGCCGATGGAGGTGGGGGCATTAGGCTGGCAATGTTGTTGAGGAAACCCTGCTCATCCCCTCCCCAAGTGTCCCGGACCCCTACCCTATGGATGCAAAGCACCAGCAGCTCTGGTTTGACGGCTTGGACCCCGGACCTGAGCCCTCGCTTCCTGCCATCGGAGAAAAACACCAAAGCAGGCGGCTCAGAAGCATGGAAACCTGAGTACCTTTTTATTTTGGTTTATTTACAAAATAAAGACCTTTAAACAAATGAGAGAACAGAGATTAAACATTTACAACTACGGGGAAAAAGCGATACAGGCTCTCTGGTGAGCACCATGCTCGATTCATATCAACTTTCGTACACTTTCTGACTGCAGCTCGAGCAGAGTTTTGGGGCTCTGGATTTGGACCTGCTTCTCTCTTGAACACAATACGTTAGTGTTGAGGATGAGGAACAGGGAGGCCTGTCTGAAACGAGATGGATGGCCACAAGCAACCTGCTGGAGGAGTCAGTGGGGGCAGGGAAGGGGGTGGAAGAGAACAGATGACCCCTCGTGATGCCCCCACCCCCCACTGCTGGAGTTCCCCCAGCAGGTTTCTTGCCGCTCCTTGAGGTGGAGAGGGTGCAGAGATCGGGGCTCACCTCAAGGCAGCTTCCGCTATTGGGGTCAGTGTGAGAGTTTCCCTCCACCTACCCCATGGGCTCGAGCCCCACACCTTCCTGGTGCCAGAAAACAAGGGGTGCGGAGTGGTTGGGAGGAGGTGAGGCCAGTGTGGAGGACCCCCTTCCCTCCACCATCCCCTTAACCGATGCCTGTAGTATCGGGCACAGACACCAGTGGGGTCCCCAGGTATAGGGACTTCACTGGATCTGAGACCTGCAGGGAACCTCAGGTACGAATTAAAAACCCGATTCTACCCAGCTAATCCAAACTATCGTGGTTTTTAAAAATACCTGCCTCAGAGGGAACAACATTCTTCGGGACAGCAGCACGGGTATCATCCCAGAAAAAGTAACGGGTCAGATCCAGAGCACTCAGACCACGCTGGCCTCGAGTGTGGCAGTGGGAGCCAGAGGGTTCTGTCAGTACGGGAGGGGGAGAGTAGTCTGGGAGAGAGGGGAGGAGGGGGAGAGGAGAGAAGAGGTGGGGGGGGGAGAGGAGAGAGGGAGGGGAAGGAGGAGAGGAGAAAGGGGGAGGAGAGGGAGGGGTGGGAGAGGAGAGAAGGAGGAGTGGGAGAGAAGGAGGGGTGGGAGGAGTGAGGGAGGGGTGGGAAATAGGGAAAATGGGAGTAGTGGTGGGAGAGGAGTAGGAGGGGGAGAGGGAGGGGTGGAAGAGAGGAAGGGGAGGAAGAGAAGGGTGTGGAGAAGAGAGCAGGAGGAGAGATGGAGGGGGAGATGAGAGAGGAAGGTTAAAAGGAGAGAGGTGGGAGGGAGAGGTGGGAGAGGAGAAAGGGGTTGGGAGAGGTGAGGGAGGGTATAGTGAAAGAGAGGAAGGAGAGGAGGGGAGAGGATAGTGGGGCAGGAGAGAGGGTGGAGTGGGAAGGGGAGAGGAGAGAGGGAGGGGGTGGGTGGAGTGAGGTGAGGGGAGTGGGAGGGGGAAGGAGAGAGAAGGAGGAGTAAGCCTGGATTCTTACCTGGCACACAAGAGGCACAGCAGGGGAAAGGTGAGGGTGAGATAAGCCATAGTGGGAGGGAATGGGACAGCGGGAGGGCTGATTACAATGACCAACCCCTGGGCCTTTACCTTCCAACACCTTTGCATCCATCTGGCCCAAGTTAATTTGCTGCCATCTTCAGAATGAAACAGAAGGGGATGGGGGTCAGGGGTCTGGCCAAACCGTGCAGAGACCTTTTCATCCGTACATCCACCGACAGGTGAATCAATCCCACACCACATGATTCACAGAATGAAAGCCTGCCGTTGTCGTCGATTGGGAGCAAACCAATCTCGAGTTTGTGTCCTCTTAATTCTTTAATGTGTATGATTTACAATATTACTCATCCGGAGGCGCCAGGCTGAGTCGCTGCCGAGCCCTTTAATCAGTATGTCCACGGATCCCGTTGCCTGATCCCGCTGTTCGCCAGGTTCCCTGATAGCTCCTCTGGAGTCCGCTGGTGACCCGTGGTGATCTCCCCGCTCAGGCTCTTGCGGCACACCGGGCACGTGTCATGCTGGAGAGAGGAAGCAGGAGTGAACACGACAAATGGTTCTGAAGGAAGGGCGAGAGAGGCGAGCAAAACGAAAGTCTGGAGACGCCGTGATTGTAGTTGACACGAAAACACGGGGGGACTCAGCAGCGTCCTTTATGTCACCAAGACAAAGATAGGGGTGGCACGGGTTGGCGTGGTGGTTATTTGACCGGGGTTCAAATCCCGCGCAGTCTGTAAGGAGTTTGTACATTCTCCCCGTGTCTGCGTGGGTTTTCCCCGGGTCTCTGGTTTTCTCCCACCGTTTGAAACGTACCAGGGGTCTTGGATAATTGGGTGTAATTGGGAAACATGGACTCTTGGGCCAAAATGGCCTGTTACCTTGCTATTACATTTAAAAATTATTTAAAAAACCAATTTTAAAACAAGACATTTAAAAAAATTCTGGAGACATTGTGATCACACAGAAACGCTTGGAAACTCAGCAGTGTTCTTTATGTACCAAAGATAAAGGTATAACCAAGTTTCGGGCCTGAGACCTTGGTCAAGATGCGAACAAAAAGCAGGAGGTCCCCGATTAAATAAGTGGAAATTCTGTCTAGGCCACAGGAAAAATAATGCTGGGGTTGTATTTGATGCCACGTAGTACTCTGACAATCTGAAATCTGAGGGATGGGGAAGGGAGGGAGAATGGGGAATGGCAAAACAGAAGCAGAAGTCGATGTTGATGCCATCCAGATGGAATATCAGGAGACCCCAGTTGAAGGTAATGGGGCAAAATTTTAGGAGAAACATTGGAGGATGATTCTTCACTCAGAGAGTGGTGGCTGAATGGAATAATCTTCTGGAGGAAATAGTTGAGGCAGAGTCAATTTTTACATTTAAGAGGAGGCTGGATATATACATGGGTTGGAGGGTTATGGGCGGAGAATAGGCGGGGGGATCTAGCGGACTTGTTTGAGTGAACCGGCGTGGACTTGAAGGGCTGAGATGGCCTGTTTCCATGCCATAAACTGTTATATGGTTATAAATTGCCCAAAAGATAAAGAAGTCTGGTTCTGGTTGGGAGAGAGGGAGAGGTACACCTCGGGTACACCCACCACTGACGACTAGGAGATGGGTGCAGGTTTATCTGCAGTCATCAATTCGGTTCATTTACGAGCATTTTCGGCGTTTCCTGATTTCACTGGAATTTTGAGACAGGCTCAAAGGTCAAGGAGATGGCCATATTTCAAAATATCACCAGTGAAATGCAGATTTCACGGATAGAGAAGGCAGAGATTTACCAGGATGTTGCTTGGATTGGAGAGCATGTCTTATGAGGCAAAGTTCGCAGAGCTGGGGCTTTTCTCTTGAAGTGTAGAAGGGTGAGAGGAGATTTAATAGAGATCTACAAGATTCTGAGAGGTATAGATAAGGTGGACGGCCAGCGCCTGTTTCCCAGGGTGGGAGTAGCAAATACCAGAGGGCATCTGCAGAAGGTAAAAGTTTAGGGAAGATGTCGGGGTAAGTTTTTCCACATAGAGTAGCGGGCGCCTGGAATTCTTTGGTGGAGACTGCAACAATAGGGACATTTAAAAGACTCTTCGACAGGCACGTGGATGTAAGAAAAATAGAGGGTTATGGATTTGAGGGAGGGAAGGTTTCGATCGATGTGTACATTTATACAGGTCGGAACAACATTGTGGGCCCAAGGTTCTGTACTGTGTCATAAAGCGGGGGCCACTGCACAATTAAGTGGGGGGGGGGGGTCCATGAACTGAAGTCATAAAATATATTTTATGTGGTTGGTAGGAGAGAATTATGGAAGAAACCAACTAAAATTGACTGCTTCACAGGCAAGGAGGCCCAGAAACATAGAGCAGAGACCTAAGCGTCAATAGACAAAAAATGGTCAAGAATGGCTGGTGTAAAGTTCTATGTTCAGAAAACAAAAGGGAATTAAAAGCTTAAATGTCTGTGAAAAATACTGTGGAATTGGTTAATTGCCAATAAGGAATTGTGAATATATCAGGTGGACGAGGTTGTAAAGAGAGCTTTTGTCATATTGGCCTTCATAAATCGAAGTGTTGAGTACAGGAGTTGGGTTGTTACGGTAAGTTGTTTAAGGCATTGGTGAGGCCACATTTGGAGTATTGTGTGCAGTTTTGGTCACCGAACTACAGGAAAGATATCAATAAGATAGAGAGAGTGCAGAGAATATTTACTAGGATGTTGCCCGGACTTCAGGATCTGAGTTACAGAGTTAAGACTTTATTAAACAGTGTTAAACATGTTAGGACTTTATTCCCTGGAGTGTAGAAGAATGAGGGGAGATTTGAGAGAGGTACAGGCATCACCCGATTTCCGAAGGTTCGCTTTACGCCACTTCGCTTTTACAAAAGACCTACATTAGTACCTGTTTTCACTATCCGAAAGAATCCGAAGAGGAATTTTTGCTTTAGGAGAAAGGTGAAGAGCATTAAGTGCTTGATTTGCAGCGAGCTGTTATAGAGGCAGCATGCACCCTGAGCGGCTCCTTCCCCGGGAACTACGTTCAGCATCAAGCTCCCACAGCTTTGAACTGGGTCTGTGAGCCTCTGGGCTTTATCGCGATTTATTTTGTGCATCCGTTACCAAGGTGTGACCTAAGGTATCAGAAAAGCCAAGAGAGCTCGTAAGGGTGTTCTGCTTTGCGAAAAACTGGATGTAATTAAGCGTTTCGATTGTGGTGAATTAAATCAAGTCATTTATTTCAGCTGTGTATTGATTATTCCACGTGTTAGTGTTATTTTAGTTTTTGTGTGTTATTTGCTGGGCTATTTTTGGGGTTTGGGAACACTCAAAAATGTTTCCCATACATATTAATGGTAAAATCGCTTCTTCGCTTTACGCCATTTAGGCTTACGAAAAGTCTCATAAAAATGCTCTACTTTCGAATAGCGGGGGGATGTCTGTATTTAAAATGATGAGGGGGATAGATAGTAAATGTAGGTCAGCTTTTCCCCCTGAGGGTAGGTGAGATACAAACCAGAGGACATGGGTTAAGGGTGAAAGGGGGAGTTCCTTCACACGGAGAGTGGAACGAGCTTAATTTCAACATTTTAAGGTACATGGATGGGAGGGGTATGGAGAGCTCAGGACTGGGTGCAGGTCAGTGGGACTGGGCAGAATAATTGGGCACAGACTAGAAGGGCCAAAGGGCCTGATTCTGTGCTGTAAAGTCCTATGGATCTATGCCCTTGTACCCAGAGTGCAGAACTGTTGGAGAAGAATCACCCGGAGGAATTGGCAAAACTCCACACGGATCAGCATCCACAACAGGATTCAGGAAGAGGCAGCAGCTGGACGGAGGTATAATGACACCCAGGAGATTGTAGCAGACAAAATTCCATGAGCAAAGAGTCTGAGGCCTTGCCACTGTCAGGATCTAACTTAAAGAAAAGCTCCATATTTCACCCCCCCCACCAATGGATTTAAGCAGGGTGTCAGACCCTGTAACATTCAGGATTGTCGGAGTCTCCTTGTCTCCGAGTTCCTTCCCCCACCCTTCGGCTCCTGCACTTGTTTGGCCACCTCTCCCGGGGTGCTCGGCATGCTGCAATGATTAATTTCCAGGATGGGGGCAGTGTTTGGTGGGGTCAGGGCTCCCCCATGCTGTGGGTGGACTCACCAGCTCTAACCAGGGCACGATGCAGTCGCTGTGGAAGAGGTGGTGACAGGGAAGCTGGCGGACCGGTTCCTCTAGCAGATAATCCTCTTTGCAGACAGGACACTCAAGAGAGGAAGCTGCGGAGACATCAGGGGGGAAGCTCAGGGACACGACTAACCTTTCACCCCTCTCCCAGGCTCACATCGCTGACCTTTCACCGCTCCCCAGGGTCACATCGCCAACGTTTCACCCCTCCCCCTGGGGTCACATTACCAACCCTCCCCCCCCCCCCCCCCACTCTCCCTCCACTCACCGATCTGCTCTTGGGACACGGTCACCGTGGGGAGGGCAGCGATTCTGTCCTTGTCCGCCGGTGGGGGGCCCGTGTTCTCCAGTTGGCCCAGGAGCTGTGGGGCAGATGCAGGTCAGACCTCTGGGCCAGTCCCAGAGCCCCTCCCCAGGGAAGGGAGGGGGCTCACCCTCCCACTTCCCCCCATGTCCCTACAGCTCCCTTCTCGGGAGCGGAGGTGGAGGGGAGGGAAGAGAGGTGGGAGAGAATTGGAGGGAATGGGGTTGGGGCAGGGAAGTTGGAGAGGGGGAGGAGGAGGAGGGAGGGGGTGAATCGGAGACGGGTCAGATGGCGAGATGGGGGGAGGAGGGAGGGAGAGATGCGGATGGGAGGAGGGGAATGAAGCAGACAGGGTGCAGGGATACAAGGGGCAGAGGGTGGGATGAGCCTTCTGTTCTCCACATGCAGAGACTGAATCTCTGGATCATGAACCATTGGCCCCTCCTCACCTGCGTGATGACTGCATCGAGACCACTCTGTCCCCAGGCGTAATCAGCAGGGTTTGAGTGCAGCAGCCCACTCCTCAGGAAGAAAGCATAACAACACATCAGGACCACACCCCTCAGGGCCAGATTCAACTTACTCCTCCAACACTCAACACTGAGCAGTGCTGTGATAGAGACTGGATCAGAAACAGAGTGAAGCTCCCTCCGCACCTCCCGTCACACACACCCAGGGTCAGCCTCAGAGTGAAGCTCTCTCCACACTGTCCCATCACACACTCCCGGGGTCAGACACAGAGTGAAGCCACGGTCTGTATCGCTGGGAAGGAATTTGGAAGATCGAGAATCACTCCTGTTGCAAAAGGCTCTGAGACTGAAGGGGGATTTGTTTTGGTGGTGTGGGAGAGCTCTGAAGGACTTTTTGTGAAGAAGAGTTTGCTGCTTTGGGAGTTTAACCCTGCTTCTCCAACAACGCGGATAAAGTAACTGGCTGGCAGCCTGACAGGATCGACCTCCTCCACTGTAAAACACCAGCTTTTTGCCTAATTTACTCATTAACATCTCAAAGTCGATGCCTCCCCTCCCATTCCTTTATTTGTTAATTTTAGTGGTTGGTTAACGAAGGTAAATAACGGTATTTCAAAGGCCTAACCTTCGGGATTTTGGGAGGCGTTGGAAGGTTTCCAGGGAGCCAGTGGTCGGAGGATTTCCCTCCAACTCTCATCTTGGATTTGGTGCTGTCTCAAATATGTCCTCCCGGTCCCCTGAAAGAGCTGGGCCCTCCAGGAGTTACGCTGCTGCAGCTTCGGTGGCCCCTGTGACTGCAATCCTTTTGGTTCCTTAGATGATGGACGTGGTGAAAATCCACTTGCCCCCGACTCTCAAAGCTGGAGACTGCATAAAGGTGATGGGGAGGGTCCTTGGCCCCTCAGCCATAACAGCAACTGTGAAATGGACGGGAAGGCTGTGACTTATTTAAAAACTGCAAAGACGGTGGCCCTGGCTATCAGTACAGAGGTTGAGGTGGGGTGGGGGGGGGGGGGGGGGGGGCGAATGTTCCTGCAGGTGGACCCTTTAGAGTCTGCCAAGCAGCAGGTGAGTCTGTCCAACATCCTGCCCACTATTTTTTATGATCTCCTTCTATCCCATTTGCGTCTTTTGGGGGTGGTCAAGTCAGAGATCTCCCTATTTCTGTTTGGCTTTCGGGAACCTGAATTAAGGCACGTTTACTTTTTCCGATGTCAGATGTTGGTGAAGGAGGATGAGACTGAGGGGTGGTTCCAGGTCCAGTACAAGGGAAAGGTGCACTGAATCCACTGGTCCGTGGACCATATGTGGTGCCATGTTTGTAAGGGGCTGGGACATGTTTGGAAGGACTGCCCCACGCTCTGAGAAGCGAGTTCCACCATTGGCGCTGACCCACCCCCCCATCCCCCAGTTCCTGTAGCAGGAGATGCAGGGGCAAAGCAAGGGCGGGGAGGGGAGGATCGTCCAAAGGGGAGGTGAAGAAACTACTGATAGAAAGACCCCCAGGTGATGCAATGCCTGTACCCACCCCTGAATCCTGGGTGGGAGAGGTGGTCTGCCCTGAGGGGAGTGGGCAGGAGTATGAGGAGATAGAGGCTACCTCTGACATGGAGGCCTCTGGGCCTACACGATCCCCCATGCTAAAACGTTGGCGACATCCCTCTTGTGAACTGAGGGATGGTCTTGGGGAACTGGGGGATGGTCTTGGGGAACTGGGACGACGTGAGCGGAAGGTTTTGGTTGAGGAGGTGCACCCCCAGCCTTTGTCCCCTGTCGAGGCCTCGTGCCCTTGTGCAGGAATACCCTTTGTTGGAGAGGTCAGGGGCTGTGATGAAGACGGACATGGGCTTGTCAGGGGGAGTGGGGGAATAGTGGCCCAAGGCCAGACCCTGAGGATTCCCAGGAGTTGTCCCTCCCAACCCCGGTCGATCATAATAACATGGGAATAAGCAAGGGACCTGCTGGAGCCGTCACTGGGCCCAATGCCCCAGGCAAAGGACATCTCTCTGCTGGGCAGCCCCCAATGGGTCCATTCTCTCAGCATGGGCTGGGAGAGGGCCCCTCCACCACTGATCCTGGGGGTGGGACAGTGACGGAGGTAACGGTGAGTTCTAGCCACCCACTGCTCCATGTCCAGCAAGTGAGCTGGTCACTAGTAGCAGGTGTCGTGAGGAGGGTGGGGATTCAATGTTCGGTGTTGGAGATGAGCTGCCCTCCATTGACAGTGACACGATGGATGCTGTCGTCCACCCTGACATGAGTCCATGTGCGACTGAAGAGATTTATGGTTTCCTTACTGGCGCCATCAATAAGACTAAGTTGGCTGCAGCCCACTGGCTGGATTTGGACGGGGTCATGGCGTCGCTGTGGGACATCCTGAACCAGAATGGAAGGAAGACATTCATGGGAATGAGCGGCACAGGATGAAGGATTTCCCAGATTCGACACCGTAAGGTGCAGAGTAGCCCTGTCATCTACCGAGGGAGTAGACTGGGCACGAGTACCAAGTAATATGCTCTTGCTCTGTCTGCAACAGTAGCAAGGGTGAATGTTAATGGCAGCAGAGCAGCTCATGGCAGGTTCCAGAACGTTTCCGTGCTCAGAGAGTGGAAGTATGGAGTGAGCTTCCTTTAGGGAACTCACACGATCCCAGCAGATGAACTGACCCAGAACCTGGGTGGTGAGGAGGTGTTTATATGAGTCTCCTTACTGGCAATTCCAGTGGGAGGGCCATTTTATTGGCCCTGAACTTCCAGCCGGAGATTGTGAAGGTCCAGAACCTGGTGCCGGGACACCTGCTCCACCTCGATGTGTGCCTGGATGGCATACCATTCCACTATATTAACATGTATCCCCAGGCCAGGCATACAGCAGGCACACCTGTTTAACTTGTAGGCCCCAGGCCCGGCGTACAGCAGGCGCCTGTTTCATCAGGTGCTGGTTATGTTGGATTCACTGGACTTGAGTGAATGTGTTATCCTTGGAAGAGACTTTAATTGTCCCCTTGAAGAAGGGGGTCGCTCGGGGGTTACAGCGAGACCAGGCATCAGTGAACACGTTGAGGGAGCTGGTCGGCTCCTTTCACTCAGCATATGCCTGCCGGAGCCTCCAGTGCCTTCACCCGGAGGTGTGCAGGAGGTGGCTCACGCGTCGACCACCTGGCCCACATCTCTAGTGTCATTGCAGCCTCCATGAAGCTGTGTCATGCACGGACCAGCACCTGGTGTGGGTGGATCTCACTCCATCGTGCATGAGGGGGCGATCCACGTGTTGGCCTTTCAATAACCGGCTGCTGGAGGGATAATCACTTCTGGGGCTCTTTCTGGGAGTCCAGGGCCGCTCGGAGGAGGAAATAGGGGATTTTTCACTTCTTGGGTGGGGTGGGATGTGGGTAAGGCCCACATCTGACCCTTCTGCCCAAGGTACCTCAGAGGTTTAATTAAGAGCCAGAATTCTGGGAACGTGAGGGAGAGTTGCTCGATGGAGTCTCGTTCTCAGATCTGTTGAGAATCAGCCCCTATGGTCCTTGCATCAGGAGGAGGAGGCACTGATGGGCCTCCAGCTTGAGTGATCTTGGGGTGAGTACGTGAGGTCACGGCTCCAGGATTTGAATTGTGCCTCACCCTTCCACTCCCTGGAGAAGTGGCGGGGTGTCTGCTGGCAGCTCGTGGAGTTGTTCGCTGATGACAGTTCATCTCTCATGGACCCGGAGAAAATATGAGACTTGGTTCAACCCTTCTACGGAACCCTGTTCTCACCAGATCCAACCAGTGAGGAGGCGAGTGATGACTTGTGGGAGGATCTAACTCGGATCCACCCAGAGGTGGATGAGTGTCTGACGCTCCCCTGACGTTGAAGGAGCTGACCGGGGCTGGAGGGATCCACCCAGAGGTGGATGAGTGTCTGATGCTCCCCTGACCTTGAAGGAGCTGACCAGGGCTGGAGGGATCCACCCAGAGGTGGATGAGTGTCTGATGCTCCCCCGACGTTGGAGGAGCTGACCAGGGCTGGAGGGATCCACCCAGAGGTGGATGAGTGTCTGATGCTCCCCTGACGTTGAAGGAGCTGACCTGGGCTGGAGGGATCCACCCAGAGGTGGATGAGTGTCTGATGCTCCCCTGACGTTGGAGGAGCTGACCGGGGCTGGAGGGATCCACCCAGAGGTGGTTGAGTGTCTGATGCTCCCCTGACGTTGAAGGAGCTGACTGGGGCTGGAGGGATCCACCCAGAGGTGGATGAGTGTCTGATGCTCTCCTGACGTTGAAGGAGCTGACTGGGGCTGGAGGGATCCACCCAGAGGTGGATGAGTGTCTGATGCTCCCCTGACGTTGGAGGAGCTGACCGGGGCTGGAGGGGCTCATGATGGAGTTCCTCTGGGAGTTTTAGGATGTCTTGGGGAGTGACTATATACAGGTCTTAGGGGAGAGCCTGGCGACAGGAAAGCTGCCCCTCTCATAGCACAGGGCTGTTGTAGACATGCTGTCAAAGAAGGGTGATCTCCATCTATTGAAGAACTGGTGTCCGCTCTCTTCTCTCTGTACCAATTACAAGGTGTTTGCCCGGGTTATGGCCAACCGTTTAAGTCCAGTGCTGCCCCAAATGATCTACCCTGACCAGTCCCTACACAGTCCCAGGCCAGTCCATCTAGGACAACATCCATCTGGTCTGGGACCTGGTCCACCTGATTCAGCCGCCTTTCTCTCTCTTTTATTTTAATCGAAAATTAAATTTTTCAATTTTTCCAAAACAAACATAGTATCGCATCTGAAAAAAAAATCCTTTTTAACATATTTACACTTTCTTTTAGTATAATTCACTTCTCAGATACAAATATTATGCCAGCTTACTTTGTAGTGGCTCACCGGAGACTTAATCGAAGTGGCTCGGGAGGTTCCGAGTGATGTCACATTGTGATGACGTTATTTGGAACACAAGGGGTTTCCAAAAGCTGCAGGTATCTGTTTGAGTCAACGACTTTTACTGAACTTCGACTTGACTACGTCTGATCATTTTCTCGTTCTCTATTTCAACACAGATGCAACGTTGGTGACCCCGATGGGCCCAGACGGTTTTTGGACCCAACATGGACAATGCAGTGGTTTCGCTCTTTCGGACCATTCAACTTGAAGTTAGGTTCAGGCAGGGTGAGGCACGTGTCGCAGGGTGAAGTGAAGAACGAGAAAAATGATCAGACATAATTGAGTCGAAGATCAATAAAGTTGTTTACTCAAACCTGCAGCTTTTAAAACCCTGCACGTTCCAAATGACGTCTTAGCAATGTGATGTCATGACGTTACTCAGAACCTCCCAAGCCGTTTCGATCAAGCCTCCGGTGAAATGCTATATGGTGCCTCCACCACTCCTGAGTGGCCGTCCGTGCCTTTGCACCAGGGATTGTGGCAAGGGCTGATCAAAGTCAAGATGAGTGGACTTTAGTTGGTCATTCGTAAATGTCTCTGGGTGCCCCCCCCCCCCCCACCACCCAATGTCCAGTACACAAGTTGTACGATTGTTTTGTAGCATTCTATAGGGGTCCTCTGTAAAGATGACCTCTGTAAGGGTGGCCTGTGTGCACCTCTACACACAAGCACAAACTCACAGTCCCTGAGTTCCTTTGGGATGAGGGTGTCACTGTTCCACGCCTTGATGTGGGAACTTAGGCCAATTTTCCAAGCACCTCCCACAGTCTCCCTAAGATTTCAATTGGTGGCACCTCCTTTCAATGTGCCTATGGAACTGCTCCACCAAGCCATTCGACTGTGGGTGGTAGGCTGTCATGTGGTGGAGCTGCATTCCCGGCAGTCGTGACAAAACGTCCCAGAGAGTGGAGGTAAACCGTGGACCTGTTGGAGTCGACGTGTGTGGGTAGGTTGAACTGAGATACCCAGGCAGAAATAAAAACTCTGGCGCATGAATCAGTCGATGAGTCCGTTATAGGAACTGCCTCCAGCCACCTGGTGAATCTGTCAATGACCATTAACGAGACCTAGACCCTTGTGAGACCGGAAGAAGGTTGACAATGTCTACATGCACGTGATCGAATCTGCTTTGCGGTGGCTGGAAAGGCTGAAGCAGCACCTTCACATGCCTTTGCACTTTTGCAAATTGGCCATCCGTACATCTGTGCTCAGTATGTGACCTGCTTTTTGAGTCCATGGCATACAAACTTGTCAGCTATCAGGCGAATTGTCACTTAAATGGAGGGGTGGTACAGTCTGTGAATGGCATCAAAACTGCAAAGTTTCCATGCAGCAGGGACGATAGGGAGAGGCTGACCTGTGGAAACGTACAGGAAAGTGGTATCTTGCAGCCCAAAGGCTACATCCTTGAGTTGCAGGCTTGTGACAACAGTTCTATAAGCTAGGAGTTCGTCATCCTGGCGCTGAGCTTTGGCGAGCCCCATGCAGTCTACACCCGGAGAGAGGGAACATACTGCTTGAACAGAGGAGCAGGACAGGGCATCAGCCACCACATTACTCTTACCATAGATAGGTTTAAACCTGGTTGAAAACTTGGATGCACAAGCAAGGTGGCGTTGTTGATGGGCTGACCAGGGATCTGATGTCTTTGCGAAGGCAAACGTTAGCAGTTTGTGGTCAGTAAAAACCACAAAGTCCCTGCCTTCCAAAAAATAGCAGGTGTCTGACCACTAGGTACATTGCCAGCAGTTCCCTCTCGAATGAGCTGTATTTAGTTTCTGGAGGGCGGAGATGCCTACTGAAAACACTAGAGGCTTTCAATGTCCCTTGGTGTACTGTTCCACGACCCCACCTACTGCCTCGTCGAACGCATCTATCGTCAAGGTGGTTGGTGCATCCATTTGTGGATGGACCAGCAATGTTGCCTTCACTAGGGTGTCTTTGGTCTGCTGGAATGCTACTGTCGTCTCCTTTGTCCATTCGAGTTCTTTGGCATTGCTGGACATGAGGGCGAAAAGGTGGTTCATAATATGAGCTGCAGAGGGTAGAAAGCGGTGATAGAAATTGACCATCCCCACAAATTCCTGGAGTCCTTCGATTGTATCGGGCATCATGAATTTGAGGATAGCTTCCACCTTGCTAGGCAATGGAATGACATCCCAGCTACTGATCTGATGTCCCAAGAACTCGATAGAGGACTGTCCGAATTTGCGCTTGGCGGGGTTCACAGCCCAAACTCCTGTAAGGGGCAGCAGAGTAAACGCAAATGCTGCAGGTGCTCTTTGTGGGAGTGGCTGGCGATAAGTATGTCGTCCAAGTACACGAAAAGGAAGTCCATGCCACACCCCATTGCGTCCATCAGTCGGTGGAATGTTTGTGCAGAATCTTTGAGCCCAAAGGCATTCTTAAAAATTTGAAGAGGTTGAGCGGTGTTTTGATGCCAGAATTGGGTACCCATGCACCAAGTCAATTTTAGGAAATATCTTGGCCCCATGAAGATTAGCTGTAAAGTCCTGTATAAGGGACTCAGGGTAATGGCCTGCAGTGGTAACGTCATTGAGACACTTGTAATCCCTGCAAGGACTCCAGCCTCCCGTGGCTTTGGGCACCCTATATAGCAGGGAAGCCCATGGGCTATCAGACCTGCGTATGATTCGAAGTTCCTCCATTTTGTGAAACTCTTGTTTTGCAAGCCGCAAATTGTCGGACGGCAAGCGTTGGGCTCAGGCACGTAGAGAGGAGGTCCTTGGGTGAGAATGTGGTGTGCGACGCCATGTTTGGGTGCGACAGTGGAGAACTTGGGAGTGAAAATGTCTGGAAACTCCACAAGAAGTTTGGCGAATTCGTTGTTCGCGTTCTCCACGGCATCTTGGTGCTGGGCAGGTAGTTTGGCTTTTCCAAGGGGGAAAGTCTGGAATGTTGTGGTGGTCCTTTTAAGTCCACCATCAGTGAGTGGGCTCTGAGTAAGTTGGCCCCCAGCAATGGCCAGGACACAATAGCAAAAATTAATTCCATGTGAACTTATTGTTGCCAAATTTCAGGGGTCTAGTCCGTGCGCCGTATGTACGAATCGAACTGCTATACACCGCAATGAGCACCGGACCCGCGCTCCTGGGTGTCAAAGCTCGAAGGAGGAAAGACCCTAACCTCTGCCCCCATGTCGACTAGAAATTTATGCTGGAAGAGTTCATCCCAGACATAGACTGTTTTAGTAGCCAGCCGCCGTAGCCATTGTCAAGGAGTAATGCTTGTCCAGGGGAAGATGCGCCCTCGTCGCCAGTACCCGTGGACCCTGGGCTTTGACCTAGCTGTGTTGTGTGCCACAGAATGTCTGCATGGACGGCCACTGTTCGAGGGTTATGAAAGTCCTCATCAGCCAACATGAGGCAGATGTCTTCTGGCTGATGTCCTGTCCCTTTCCTCCCTTCAAGAAGTACGTGCCCTCTCTCCGGGTGTAGACTACCCGGTGCTCGCCAAAGCTCAGCGCCAGGATGATGAACTTCCGGTTTATAGAACTGCTGTCACGAGCAGCACTCTCCTGTGTGACGTTTTCACAGGTCAACCTCTCCCTATCGTCCCTGCTGTATGGAGTCATTGCAGTTTTGATGCCATTCACGGACTGTACCACCCCTCCATTTGAGCGACAGTCCGCCTGATAGCCGACAAGTTTGTATGGCATGGACTCAAAACGTAGGTCATGTACTGGGCAAAGATGTGCACGGATGGCCAATCTGCAAAAGTGCAAAGGCACGTAAAGGTGCTGATTCAGTCTTTCCAGACACCGCAGCGCAGATTCGATCACGTGCCTGTCAACATTGTCAGCCCGCTTCCGGTGTCACGAGTGTCTAGGTACTTGTTAACGGTCATTGACAGATTCACCAGGTGGCCGGAGGCGATTCCGATAATGGACTCATCGACCGATACATGCGCCAGACAAGCTGGCCTGTCTGGCGGACAAGCTGGCCTGGATCCTCCCGGGATTAGAAACAGCATCCAAGGAGGATCTCAACTCCTCATCGGCTGAGTTGGTTTATGAACCCCACTCATTGTACCTGGGGAGTTCATCCCCGCAGCATGCGGACAGGAGGTGCCACTGACTGAAATCTTAAGCAGGCTGTGGGAGTGGCTTGGAAAATTGGCCCCAGTTCCCACATCAAGGCATGGAACAACAACACCCTCATCCCAAAGGAACTCCGGGGCTGAGTTTGTGTGTAGATGTGTACACGAGCCACCCTGACAGAGGCCCCTTCAGAGTGCTATGAAACAATCATACAACTTGTGTTCTGGACGTTGGGGGGAGCATCCAGAGACATTTACAATTGACTGACTAAAGTCCGCTCATCTCGACCTTCATTGGCCCTTGCCACAACCCCCGATGCAAAGGCGCAGACGACCGCCCAAGAACGGTGGATAGTAATGCCACCCTCCTATTGCTGATTCTATGGGGGAAGGGCATATAGCTGTTCACCAGAGGCTTAATCAAATGGGCTCGGGAGGTTTCAAGTGACGTTATGATGTCATATTTGGTGACATTATTTGGAACGTGCTGGGTTTCCAAAAGCTGCAGGCGGCTGACTTTTACTTGATCATTTTCTTGTTCTTCGTTTCGCACTGAGACAGTTGCTACAACTTGTAATTTCCTTCTCTCCTCCAGAACTTTGAAAATTAAACAACTAAAACAATTCAAGTGACAAAAATGGTGAAGAGAAAAAGAGAGAGATTCAGCATGTCGCCACTCTCCACTGACGCAATGCATCTTTTTGCTACTGACAGGGCAATATCGACAAATTTAATTTGGGATTTAGTTAATGTTCTGCCCACCATCCTCCAGGTTTCCCAATAAATGCAGCTCCGGATCCAGCGGAAAGTCTGTCCTGTAATCCTAGTTAATATATTAGATAATTCCAACCAAATGGGTCTCACCTTCGCGCAGGTCCATGTGGAGTGTATAAAGTTACCCATTTCTACCTCACACCTGAAGCATATCTCTGATTTTCCTTTGTGTAATTTTTGAGGTGTGAGATGTTATTGGTGTAAGAAATTATATAGCACCAATCTTAGTCGGGCGTTGATCACTGATGTTACACTTTCCCTACATAAATCTGACCAACACTCTTCATTGATCATTGTTCCCAAGTCCAACTCCCACCTCTCCTCCTTTGCAGGCCCGGCTTTGGGCTCTCACTTTGATGTACAAAGTACATTCTGGATATAAATTTGGGAGCACCTCCCTGTCGATGTAGCTCTTCCACCTCGTTCTCTTTAGCTGGGGTCATGGAGGGCCCCATTTTTCCCCTCAGGAAAGATCTTAACTGTAGAAATTAGTGAAAGGTACCATTAGGCAAATCATATTTATCCCTCAGTTGTTCGAAGGTCATGAGCCGCCCATTGTCACTGCAGTCCTCAATAGTTTGGATCCTCTTTCAGTGCCAAATATCCAAAATGTTGTAACCTAAATTCATAGCCATCAGATCGTTGCTATTAAGGGTGCTTTACAATCTCTTTATTTGATTTCATTCCAAATTTTTACCAAATGTTTTAGGATGGAGTTCTTTTATTTTTTAGTTTAGTATTTGTTTTATAAATGAAATCTTTCACCACTCCCTCATGTTGTGTAATCCTATGTTAACCTAATTTGATGATCCACCTCTTTAATAAAGACGTGAGGAACCTCGACTGGGCTGCCAAGTAATACTTCCTAAAATCAGGTCATCGTAGCCCCCACCCCCGACAATTTATAATCCCACGTCAGTTTTTCCATGGTGATCCTGGAGATTTGGCAGGAATGTTCTTATGCTGCCTTTTAACATTTTCATGGAAGATAAATAGGAATAGATTGAAAAAACGAAGGCCAACATGGCCTGGTTATATGGTTAAATAGTATAATCTCGGCAACATCTTCATTTTGATATAGTTTACTCTGCCCATCAAAGTTTCCCAAATCTCTGTCCATTGTTAACCCGATGGGGATAGTGGTCTGCTCAAGCTGCCAGATGTGGAAACCCTGGGAGAGTTCCTCCCTCCCAAATGGCCATGTCTGTGCCAAGTGCGACGAGGTGAAGTTCCTTAGAGACCAGGTTTATGATCTGGAGCTCCAGCTTGAGGACCAATTGCTCATCAGGGAAAGCGAGGAGGCAAGTGAGAGACCCTTTCCCCTCCCCAGAGTGCATACGTGCAAGGGAGGCACTGG
This sequence comes from Narcine bancroftii, assembly GCF_036971445.1. Taxonomy (NCBI): domain Eukaryota; kingdom Metazoa; phylum Chordata; class Chondrichthyes; order Torpediniformes; family Narcinidae; genus Narcine; species Narcine bancroftii. The sequence continues at coordinate 196,132,489 of NC_091473.1, forward strand.
GACACAACGGTTAAAGGATAAAATTAAGGAGCTGGAGTTGCAACGTGATGATCTGAGGCTTATTAGGGAAAGTGAGGAAGTTATTGACATGACTTTCAAGCAGGTGGTTTACCCCCAGATTATTGGAGTCAGTTAAGTGGACTACTGTCAAGGGTGGGAGGAAGATTGCTCAGTCAGTGGAGAGCACGCCACTGGCTACTCCTCTTAGCAACAAATATATTGTTTTGGATGATGTTGGGGAAGATGAAGTTGGATCAAGAGAACCAGCAGTGCAGAATGGAAGGAGGAAGGACAAGGTGGTTATTGGGGACTCAATCATCAGGGGAACAGACAGAAGGTTTTGCGCACCCGACAAGTAGTCCCACATGGTATGTGGCCTCCCAGGAGCGGGATATCTCGGACAGGTTTCATGGTATTCTGAGAGGAATGTGTGAGCAGCCGGTGGGTACCCATGACATAGACAAATTGAGGGAGGAGATCCTGAAGAGGGAGTACCGTGAGCTAGGACGGAAATTAAAAAGGACTTCCATGGACATAATCTCAGGGTTGCTCCCTGTGCTGCGTGCGGGAAGGGGCAAAAATGAAAAAAATTAGGAAGTTAAATGTATGGCTGGAGGATTGGTGCAGGATGGAAGGTTTCGGGTTCATGGATCATTGGGATCTCTTCTGGGGGAGACATGACCTCTACAAGAAGGATGGGTTGCACCTCAATCCAAAGGGGGCCAATATACTTGCAACAAGGTTTAATAATGCTATTGGATATGTTTTCAACTGAATTGACAGGGGGAGGGGAACTAGACTGATAGGGAAATAGATAGGAAACATAGGGGTAGTTCCAATAGACTGTGAAATCTGTCTGTTAAAGAGGGATAGGAGAGTTTCAGAGAGGGTGTCAGGTAGCAAATTGGAGAGAGCAAGGTGGTACAGTTTCAAGGTATTGTATATGAATGCACGGAGTATAAGGAATAAAATGGATGAGCTTGGGGCGCAAATGGACATTGGAGGTTATGATGTTATCAGAGTAACGGAGACATGGCTGCAGGAGGGACAGGATTGGGAAATTAATGTTCCAGGGTATACGTCTTATCGAAAAGACAGCAAGTTAGGTAGAGGAGTTGGAGTGGCTCTGTTGGTGAAGAATGAAATTCAGGCACTGGAAAGGAAAGACATGGAATCAGGTGGAGTAGAGTCTGTTTGGATAGAGTTGAGAAATTGCAAAGGCAAAAGAACCATAATGGGGGTCATATACAGACCTCCAAACAGTGGCTCTGATGTGGGAATCAGTATAAATAAAGAATTAAGAATAGCATGTCAGAGTGGTTGTGATACAGTCGTTATGGGTGACTTCAACTTCCAAGTGGACTGGGAAAATCAAATAGGTGTGGGAAAGCTAGAGAATGAGTTTATTGAATGTCTCTGAGATACATTCTTGGAGCAGCTTGTGATGGAACCTACCAGGGGGAAGTGAATCTGGACTTGATACTGTGCAACGACGTGGAGTTAATAAGGGACCTTGAGGTAGGGGAGCCATTAGGCAATAGTGAGCATAATATGATTACTTTTAATCTGCAAATGGAAAGGGAGAAGAGAAGGAAGTCAGAAACATTAGTGTTACAGCTAAATAAGGGTGACTATACAGCTGTGAGGGAGGAGCTAGCCAAAATAAAATGGAAGGACATTCTAGCTGGGAGGACAACTGGACAAAAATTGCAGGTATTTCTAGACATTTTTCGCAGGATTCAGAAAAGATTCATCCCGAGGAGGAGGAATGGCTCTTCGAAGAGCAAATGGCAGCTGTGGCTGACAAAGGAGATCAAATGCAGTATCAGGTCTAAAAGAAAGAAGTATAAGATGGCAAAGCAAAGTGGGAGGATAGAGGATTGGGAGGCCTTTAAAAACCAACAGAGAGAAACTAAGAAAGTAATTCAGGAGGGAAAATGAAGTATGAGGGGAAATTGGCAAGTAATATAAAATAAGAAGCAAAAGCTTCTTCAGTTATGTTAAAAGGAAGAAATTGGTTAGGGCCAAAATTGGGCCCTTGAAAACAGAGAAAGGTGAAATTGTCAGTGGGGACATGGAAATGGCTGAGGAATTTAACAATTACTTTGCATCTGTTTTCACCAAGGAGGATATAGGTTATGATCAGAATAGAGGTAGGGGTCAAGCAGTATCTAGGGACTTGGTGAAATTACCAAAGGAAGCAGAGAATTTGATGGATATTCAGATCCAGAAGCAGGTGGTTGTGGGTAAATTGTTAGAACTGAGGCCTGATAAGTCCCTTGGGCCTGATGGGCTGCATCCCAGGGTGCTTAGAGAGGTTGAACTGGAAATTATGGAAACACTGATCGACATTTTCCATAGTTCTTTAGATTCGGGGGAAGTGCCTGCAGACTAGAGAGTGGCTGGTGTTGTACCACTTTTTAAGAAGGGAGGGAGAGAGAATACGGAACTTATAAACTGGTCAGCCTGATGTCAGTGGTGGGGAAGATATTGGAATCCATCACTAAAGGAGAAATAGTAGAAAACTTAGGAAGGAATAATTGTATTGGTGCTAATCAGCATGGGTTCCTTAAAGGAAAATCTTGCTTGACTAATCTCCTGGAATTTTTCAACGACATAAATAGGAGGGTGGACTCGGGAGAGCCAGTGGATGTAGTGTACTTGGACTTTCAGAAAGCCTTCGAAGAAGTCCCACACAGGAGGTTAGTTTGCAAAATCAAGGAGCATGGTATTGGGGGTAGGATGCTGTCATGGATAGATAGTTGGTTGAGAAATAAGAAACAAAGGGTTGGGATAAACGGGCCATTTTCTGGATGGCAGGATGTGACGAATGGGGTCCCGCAGGGGTCAGTGTTGGGCCCTCAGTTGTTTATCATTTATGTAAATGATTTGGATGACAGGATTAATAACTACATATGCAAATTTGCAGATGACACTAAACTGGGTGGTAGTGTGAAGAGCGAGGAGGATGTCAGAAAATTGCAGGGGGGCCTGGACAGGTTAGGGGAGTGGGCGGCAAGATGGCAGATGAAGTTTAATGTGAGTAAATGCGAGATTGTCCATTTTGGAGGCAGAAACAAGAGAGCAGAATAATATTTAAATGGAGTTAAGCTGGGGAGTGGGGTAATGCAAAGGGATCTGGGCGTACTTGTTTACCAGACGTGCAGGTTCACTAAGTGGTGAAGAAGGTGAACGGTATGTTGGCTTTCAAAAAGAGGGGAATGGAGTATAAGAGTAGAGAAGCACTCCTGTAGTTGTACAGACCCTGGTGAGACCTCACCTGGAGTATTGCATCCAGGTTTGGTCCCCATATTTAAGAAAGGACATACTTGCTATAGAGGGAATGCAGCACAGGTTTACAAGGTTAGTTCCCGGGATGGCAGGATTATCATAGGCGGATAGGTTAGAAAGACTTGAATTAGATGCGAAGGATGAGGCGAGACATGATTGAGGTATTTAGGATTATCAAAGGGCTTGACAGGGTGAAATCAGAGAACATGTTCCCAATGATGGGTGAGACTAGGACTAGAGGGCATAGTTTAAAAATACAGGGAAGGCCACTTAACACAGAAATGAGGAGAAATTTTTTACCCAGAGAGTTGTGGGTCTGTGGAATGCATTGCCCCAGAGGGTAGTGCGGGAGGATTCGTTGGATAGATTTAAGAGAGAGTTGGATAAGGCACTTGTGGGCAAGGGAGTTAAGGGTTATGGGGATAAGGCTGGGATTGGTTATTGAAAGGGAAAGATCAGCCATGATCCAATAAATGGCGGTGCTGGCTCGAAGGACCAATTGACCTACTCCAGCACCTATTGTCTATTGTATTTAAAATTACCTGATTGCCTCTTGAAATGGCTCCCGAATCAGACAGGGGCATAATCCTACTTTTTTTCCAAATATACCTTATATTCAGAGATTATGCCATAATCTTCCAGGGTGGCCTGCAATTTGGGCAATGACTCAGCAGATTCTGTCAAGTATAATAGCTCATCGTCTGCCAATAGATTTATTTTTGTTCAGCTTGGCACACCTTGAATCCCCTTATGTGTGGGTCCTTCCTAATATATTCTGCTAATTCAATAGATAATACAAACAGCCCTGGAGACAGTGGACAACCCTGTCTGCTAGACCTACTTAAGGGGAATCTCGACGCAATTTGGCCATTTGTTATGATCCTTGCTTGTGGTTTAGAATATAATTTTTTACCCAATTAATATATGTTTGTCCCAGTCCAAATGTTTCCATTACTTTAAATAGATATGGCCATTCCAATCTATCGAAGGCCTTTTCTGCATCCAGAGATACTGCTACGCTGGGATCTTCTCTGGATTGTGCCAGATGTATTATATTCAATAATCTTCCCAAGTTGTCAATAGAATGTCTCTTTTTCATAAAAGCTGCTTGGTCCGGATTTATTAATTTTGGGAGATATTGGCCCAATCTCTTAGCCAGCGCTTTGGCTATTATTTTGTAGTCTGTATTTAATAGTAAGATGAGTCTGTAAACGGGAGTCCTTGCCTCCAACACTTGGTTAACCACACCCATCTTGAGTGGCATCAACAAATCTTTCAATTTTTTATAAATCCTGGGCGGGAGACTTATTAGCATGTAACAGTCCCAAAGCTTTTTCAATTTCTCTCCCTTGACCAGGACTCATTTTGTGGCTAGGCTTGTTGTAGGCTCCCACAGAGGGCCTGGTCAAGATCAATGCATTAGATTAATGCATAACGGCTCCCATTAGTTTCAGATGAGCAGTGCCACAAGGCCGCCCTATGTCCAGCCTGCTGTACACCATCTGAGTAGAGGCATTCTTATGTCTCCTTCGGAGGAGGCCGAGGGGCTTGGTTCTGCGTGAGCCAGACATACGGAGGATCCTCTCGGCTTACACCGATGACATGCTCCCGATGGTCACAGACCCTGTTGGCCTGCTGAGGCTGTGACATTGCCAGAAGGTTTACTTGGCTACTTCCTCCACTCAAATCAACTGGGAGAAATGTTCAGGTCTATGAAGGGTGGACTCCCTGCCGGAGGAGATGAGATCTGTTGCATGGAGCACCACATCTCCTCTACCTTGGAGTCCACCTGAGTTCCACTGAGGAGACCTGGCTTGCAAACTGGTAGGAGTTGGAAATGAAAGTCGTTGCCCAGCTAGGACGCTGGTCTGGTTGCTCAGAGCACTTTCCTATCGGACAGGGTCCTGGTTATCAACTAACTGGTCACCTCCATGTTGTAGTCCGGTTGGTCACTGTGATCCCACACCCTATCTTTGATATGAGGATTCAGATGAAGTTGATAGACGTCTTCTGGGGTAACATGAGACACTGTTGCAATCCTGAGTCTTCCCATTGAGGAAGGTGGTCAATCCCTGGTGTGTGTGTGTGTGTGTGTGTGTGTGTGTGTGTGTGTGTGTGTGTGTGTGTGTGTGTGTGTACCAAGGTGGCGACTTTTGGCCTTCGGACCCTGCAGAGCCTCCTGCACGCTGAGCAGCTTCCGGAATAGCACATGCTAGCGTTGCATTTTCTGTACTAAGCATGTTGCCTCCAGAGGGAAGTGTTGGTCCAGGCAGCAAACATCAGACGTGTGGCTCCATGGGAGCTGCCCGTGTTTTATCGAGACCTGTCAGAGTATGGAGAATCGCTGCCTCCAGACAGGATGCTCCTGTGTTGGAGGAGGACAATGTTCTGGAGGTATAGGAGACTGATGCCCAACCAGTTTCTCAGGGTGTTGGAGAGGCCTGCGGGAGTGGAGTTGTCCTGACCATGCTGACGCCCAGACGGTGGAATTACTCATCGGGCCCAGGCCCTGTGTTGTCGCTTGGGAACTGGTCTCACAGCGCATGAGTTGTCTTGAGGAGACACCCTTTGTGTCGTTCTGAGATGCGGGGACTGCTCCTACACACCATCCATTCCTCGCCCTTGTCTGCCGGCCAGATACGCCATGACAGTCTGTCCTACCCCTTGGCATTGAGGACGGTTCCCACTGGAGGTCTTTAAATGTGGAAGTCCTCCCCCTTTACATTGGGATTTGGGGTGGAGGCTGTTACATAAAGATGCAGTTTGTAATCGGTTTTTGAGTTGATTCACGTGGCTTGGATGAGACTGTGCTTTACATATATATGGAGGGTGTAAGGTTACAGCCCCTGTTCGCATACTTGAGGGGCTTTGCTCCTAAAGTTTTGGCTGCATTTCAGCCCTACGCTTCTGATATTTCGGCACCCAGTACGGAGGGAGCATGTTGCCTCCAGAGGGAAGTGTTGGTCCAGGCAGCAAACATCAGACGTGTGGCTCGATGGGAGCTGCCCGTGAGGGAGGTCCTCATCGGTCAGGTTCTGGGCCTGGCCAAGATGGCAATCCATGGGTCCAGGCATCAGGAAGTCAAGGGTTCAGCCCAGACTGACTGCTTGCCCCTCTTCTGAGGGGACCAGCCGTGCCCAAGTGTCCTTGGAGAAGGAGCACTCAGTACTTACTGGTAACTTGGAGGATTTCAGGAAACAGTGGGCTCCCCAAGGACTTGACGATATTGTGGACAAAGGTGATAATGTTTTAATTTGACATGATGCAATGAGCATAGTCGTAACTGTACTGTTGGTCTTTGAAGAATAAAAACATTGTTCATAAAAAAGGTCAAAGAGTAAAGCCCCTTCTGCACCGTCCCATCACACACTCCCAGGGTCAGAAACAGAGTGAGGCTCCCTCTGCTCTGTCCCATCACACACTCCCGGTGTCAGACACAGAGTGAAGTTCCCTCCACACCATCCCATCACACACACCCAGGGTCAGACATAGAGTGAAGCTCCCTCTGCACTGTCCCATCACAAACTCCCGGTGTCAGACACAGAGTGAAGTTCCCTCCACACCATCCCATCACACACTCCCAGGGTCAGACACAGAGTGAAGTTCCCTCCGCACCGTCCCATCACACACTCCCAGGATCAGATATAAAATAGCTTCCTCCACATCGTTCCATCACACAGTCCCAGGTCAGACATAGAGTTAAGCTCACAGTCAGACACAGAGTGAAGCTCACTCCACACCATGCCATCATACATTCCTGGGTTCAGACACAGAGTAAAGCTCCCTACACATCGTCCCACTGCAAACTACCTGGGTCTGACACAAAGACCATGGGGGAGTATGTTGGGTTGGGTGGGGTTGAGACTGGGTGCTGGACTCACCAGGAGAAAGTCTGTGGGGACCCCGGCAGCCCAGCGTTGGAGAACAGGCCCGCAAACAGCTGCTGGATGATGCTGTGAAAATAAGAGTTGGAGTAGTGAGGAGGTGGGCTTAGCCCTGGGGCCCAGGTCAGCCTCTGGCGGAAGTGAATGTTCCCCCCTCGATGGGAGGCGCTGCCCACCTACCCTTCGATTGCCGGCGACCTGGCAGGTCGGGGAGAAGCCCTTGATCGGTAGCGCCTGGCGATGGGATAGCTGGGATGCCGGCTAGGACCCCAGATGTCGCTCTGCTGGCCCCCTCGATCTGGGACCCCTGCTTCGTGCTCCAGCGACGTCCCACCGCGGAAGGGTCTCCCATTCACCAAGAGGAAAGTCTGGTCCAGGTTCAGGAAGGTGCGGTCCCACAGCTGTGTGGCACAGAGGAGTGAGCAGAGACAAGTGTATCCATATGGGTATCACACACACAAACCTATGGTATGCTTTGCACCTGTACCCACACCCCTGGTACGTGTATCCACACCCCGGTATGTGTTCCCACAACCGTAGCACACACACACACTCCTGGCACTCATACACACATGCCTGGCACATGTATATAAACCCCTGGCACGTTTTCCCACACCCCTGGCATGTGTATGCACATGTCTGGTACTTGTACCCACACTCTTGGTGCATGTACCCACAACCCTGGCACACAAACACTCCTGCCACTCTTATACACAGATGCCTGGCTCATATACCCACATACCTGGCACATGCACATCTCTAGCACAGACACAAGCATGGCACACATATCCACAACCCTGGCACATGTACCCTCACTCCTAGCATGTGTATCCACAATCATGGCACATGTATCTATACCCCTGGCACACACACATCCCTGGCACATGTATCCACTCAGCTGGCATAGACGCCCATGGCACATGTAGCCAAACCCCTGGCATGCTTATCCACACCCTTAGCAAGTGTATTCACACACCTGGCATGCATACATACCCCTGGCACTCACACTTTTTTCATGTGTTATCACACCTCTGATACTCACACTCACACCCCTTGCACACTCCCACCACACACACACTTACCTCTGCAAACTGTGTGGCTGAATCTTCGTCCAACCCATTCGTTCCCCTGTCCATGAAACTGTGGAAGCAACAGTCAGGGTGATGCAGGGTGTGAGCTGGAGGGAAAAGACTCCCCATCTTCATGCCTTCCCCAAAGGAAGGTCTCTCTCCCCATCCCTCATGGAAGATCACCTCCTCCCACTGACCCCTGTGATACCCCCTCTCCTCCCTACTGTCCTGTAATCCCCCCCTCCCCCAATGACCCTTGGGAGACCCTCCTCGCACAAACTATCCCATATTCCTCTCCCCCTCTACACTGACCCCTGGGAGACCCCCTCTTGCCCCCCCCCCACCATTCCATGATCCCCTAATCCTCCCCACTGACCCCTGGGAGACTCCCGCTCCCCCTACACTGCCCCGTGAACACCCTCTCTTCCCCACTGTCCTGTGATCCCCTCTCCCCCCCCAATGTCCCGTGGTCCCCTCTCCCCTCCCCACTGACCCCTGGGGGACTGCCCCTTCCTGGGGAAATGCATGCATATATCACGAGAATCTTGTATTGCATCCTGAAAATTCCAATTTTAATATAAAAATGTATACCTATAATTATGTTTTGTGTATTGTGTGTATATGAATGTGTGTTTGTGTCTGCACATGTGTGCACACACGAGTGAGAGAATGAGTGTGCAAAAGTGAGAGATGAGTGTGAGTGCAAGAGTTAGTGTGAGCATGAGGTGAGAGTGAGTATGTGTGTGAGCGTGTGACCATGTGTGTGTGTGAGAGCAAGAGTGAGTATGAGTGAAAGTGAGTGTCCAAAATTGAAAGTGAGAGAGTGAGCGAGAGGGAATGAGTGCGTGGGAGAGAGAGTGTGAGAGTGAATCTGTGAGCGTAAGTGTGTGTGCACTGTGGTCTGGTGAAACACTTGGCTTCTTCGGGTGCATTCCCCGCAACGAATGCACCTGCAGAAGCGGATTTAGACCTGTGGAATGGTAGTTCAGGTGGCAGCGCTGAAAGCGCAGCGATGGCCATCTGAAAGGGACAGCTTCACAGGAAGCACCTCGGAGCGCACTCCGGCTCCTGTTCCTTAGGGCTGTCAGGTTTGGGATGGCTGGCTGTCAGAGCTGGGACAGCCGGAGCAGGCTATCAGTGTGGGACATCCCCACACTGATCCCGCTACCCCATTCTCTTCCAATAGCCCTATATCAGTCCCCACACTATGGGGTGGCCGGCACGGGCTGTCAGTGTGGGGATGTCCCGCTCACAGGACTCTATCAGTCCCCACACTGTGGGGACGTCTCGCCCACAGCCCAATATCACTCCCCACACTGTGGGGCAGCTGGCGCGGGGATGTCCCACACCCAACAGTGTGGGGACTGATATCGGGCTGTGGGGAGAGAGCGGGACAGCGGGATCAGTGTGGGGACGACCCATGCGGGACATCCCCGCGCTAACAGCCCACGCCGGCTGCCCCTGCCCTGACATCCTGCGCTGGGGGGCAGGGACAGCTGACTGTCATCCCCTTAGCAGCCGCTTTCAGGTAGCTGCATTCATGCGCCGGGAGGGGACCTCAGTGCTCCGGCGATTATCCCTCCCAGAGGAGGGTTACAAAGTTTGCCTCGAACGCGCCTCATGCGCTTTCAAGTGGCCTCCCAATAGCCGCATATGGGCATAATATGCGGCTTTACATCGGGAGATTTTGACCACCTGAATGTGCCTACCATTTCAGCTGGTTATGCATGTATAGGTGGTAATAAACAAGCAAACTTGAAAACCTGGGCAATTTGGTCCCTAAACAAAAGCTTCCAGTTATGAAAGGAATCTGCTGAAAAGAGATTAGTGAGGGCTCGTTTACACCCCCCACTATCCACTCCCCTGTCCTGTTGGAACATTCTCCTCCCCTGACCACCCTGCCTCCACCCCCACTCCAGACCAAGGCCAGGATGGGGCAGCTTCCCTGCTAATGTCCTGTGACCTGGGCCGCATCACCCACCTTGTCTCGTCAGTCACCTCCTCAATGAAGCCCGACTGGCACTGGGGGCAGGTATATTCCTGTAAAGCAAGAGACAGGACTGTGACACGCTGGGTCCGGGGCATGCAGGCCAAGACCATACGCAGACAGAGGGAGGAGGGGAGAGGGAGGTTCCCACAGCTCCCACGGGGGAGAGAATTCCAGATATGTTCACCCTCCGATGAAATGCCTTCTCACTTCAGTCTTAAAACATCTACTCCCAATTCTGAGAGTTCTTAAAGGGTGGCACGGTTGTTGTAGTGGTTAGCGCAATGTTGTTACAGCGCCAGCAATCAGAACTGGGGTTCGAATCCTGTGCTGTCTGGAAGGACTTTCTACGTTCTCTCGGCATCTGCATGTGTTTTTCTGGGGGCTCCGGTTTCCTCTAACCATTCAAAACATACTGGGGGTTGTAGGTTAATTGGGTGGAAGGGCCCTGTTACCATGCTGAATACCTAAAAAAAACTCTAATTCAAGATTCCTTTATTGTCATATAAAATGGGGTAATGTTACACAAAATTTGCTTCAGTCTGCCATCAGCATAAATTACATAACACCCCTTACAGTCAGTGAAAGAGAATCAAATGAAAGTCCCACCAGGGCCACTGAGTGTCTGTGGATTCGCCTCCGGCACTCCCACAGCCACACAGACTTCGGCCAAAATAATTGGCAATCCAAGCCCGAGATCCGAATCTCCGGCAAAAAGGAAGCCTCCAGCACTAGTTCGCTTCCCATTTCCAAAACCTGGTACCCCTTAAGCCAGTATCGAGCAGTCCGCTGCCTGGTGGGAGTCCTTTGACCACAGTTGCTAGCAGCCTCACCTTGAGTCACCAACAGCCCACGGCCCATGTGTTCTTTTATTTATTTACACATTCAGCATGATAACAGGCAATTTCAGCCCATGAGTCTGTTCTGCCCAATTAAACTACAACCATGGTACATTTCAAACAGTGGAAGGAAACCAGAGTCCCTGGGAAAACCCACACAGACATGGGGAAAACGTACAAACCTTACAGAGAGCACGGGTTCTTCAGCTGCAGAGCCCCTCACTGGTCCGCCGCCATGGTCATGGGTCGTCATCACTGCTTCTCCTTCTCAAATGGGGGGGGGGGTTTCTCTTCTTGTTTCTGGTGGCCAGTGGCAATCCTCTACTTCCTCAGAGTCTGTAACCCCATGAGGCCCGCTACTAAACATAGACGCCTCCATCTTGAACCCAAACCCTGTGGTTGCAGGACTGTTGGCTCCTTTAACAAGCTGTTTAAAACCTGTATGGAGCTAGTGGCAGTCAGACTGGGTGGTTGGACCCTGCAGAGCAGCGCTGTGTGTCCCCTCCTCAATCTCCACAGGTGTCATTACAGCAGGCTGAGACTTGTTAAAAGATGTATCCTTATTCTGAGAATTGAAAGATATACCCGCTAATTCTGAGACTTGTTAAAAGATAAACCCCACATTTCTTAAAAGATAGACCCCTAATTACCGGGATTTCAGGAACTGAGTCACAGAGAAAGGTTAGGACTTTATTCCTTAGAGCATGGGAGAATGAGGGAAGATTTGATAGAGGTATTTAAAACTATGGGGGTATAGAGAGAGTAAATGCAAGCAGGCTTTTTCCACGGAGGTTAGGTGAGACAAGAATTAGAAGATAGGAGAATTTTTCACACAAAGAGCTGCCAGCTGAAGTGGTGAATGCAGGCTCAATTTTGACATTCAAGGAAAATTTGGACAGGTACAGGTACATGGATGGGAGAGGTATGAACCAGCTGAGTAGAGAAGAGGCCGTACTGTATCTAGTACCGGGTAATGAACCTGGTCAGGTGCCGGATCTCTCAGTAGGGGAGCACTTCAATAAGAGTGACCACAACTCCCTGAGCTTTAGCGTAGCTATGGACAAGGATCGAAGTAGACAAATGGGAAAGTGTTAAATTGGAGAAGGCTAATTACGGTGGGATTAGGCAGGAACTGGGGAGAGTAAATTAGGAACAGATGTTCTCAGGAGAAAGCACCAAAATAAAATGGAAGATGTTTAGGGACCACTCCATGGGGTTCAGGATAAGCTTGTCCCACTGAGACAGGGAAAATATGCTAGAGTAAGGGAACCGTGGTTGACAAATCAGGTGAAACAGGTAGTTAAGAGGAAGTTATGTTAGATATAGGAAGCAGGAAACAGGAAGGGCTCATGTGGTAGCCAGGAAGGAGCTAACAGGAGGCATGAGAAGGCCTTGGCCTGTAGGATTAAGGAGAACCCCAAGGCGTTCTATGCTTACATAAAGAACAAAAGGATGACGAGAATGAAGGTGGGGCTGCTTAAGGATAAAAGAGGCAACATGTGCCTCCAGGCGGAGGATATTGGGGAAGTCCTAAATGGATACTTTGCTTCAGTATTCACCAGAGAAAAGGACAATGCGAGGTCCAAGCTTATGGCTGGATCATGTTGAGGTGAAGAAAGAGGTCGTGCAGGATCTTCTTAGCAACATTAGGTTTGACAAGTCCCGGGGACCAGAAGAGATATACCCCAGGTTACGACAGGAAGGGAGGGAAGAGATTGATAGGGAGTTGCCATTGATTTTTGGGTCCTCCCTAGCCAAAGGGGAGATGGATGTCAAGGAATAGGGACATTTAAAACTCTTTCAGTCACACAAATGCAAGAAAAATAGAGGGTTCTGGGTGTGAGGTAGGGAACATTTAGATTGTTGAGTAGGTTGACATGGGTCAGCCCAACATCGTGAGCCAAATGGCCTGTACCGAAATGATCTATGTTCCACATATTCGCTAATTCTGTAAAATCCCGGTTATCCATAATTCAAGCAAAACCGTGGAAAATAAATAGGCAAATAATACTGAAGTTTAAAATTGGTGTGTCTCACTGTTAGTTTGCCAATCCATGCAAACTGCAATCTCAAGCAACTGAAAAATTCATTGATCCAGCATCTATCAATCCCCATAGGTAGCAGTTCCCAGACCCCTGGTCCTGATTTACAGGCAACATCCTGCTAATGTCTGGATTTGTGGGTTTTCAATCTTTAATTCTCCCAATTCTACAGAGCACAGTGTTTGCTATTCACCCACCTCATGTCCCATCTGGTGAATTGTCGCTGTACTCAATAACAAGAATAAATCATTTCCTCCCTCATACCCCCAATATTGTCAATCCTGGTAAATGTCTTGCTGCCAGCGTTCTGTTTTGATGTGATTTTGTTTGCCACTGAGGCTCCCCAGTTGAACAAATGAACCTGTGGCAGTTTACAAGCCATTGTCTGCAACTGTACCTGGCTGCATTGCTCGAAATGTATTTTTCTCTGAGCCAGCACTCCCCCATCTGTTTGGGTTCAAGTCAAACACAGCTGCTGCACTGGATGCTAACTCACTGCAGAGTTTAAATCAGCTGCACCTGCTCACAGCAAAGGATCACCTTCAACATGCCCAATGAACACATTCATTGGTCCACAATGTTGGGCCAACCCTTAAATACATACAAAAAAACCTACTTAACCCTCCCTACCTTGTAACCCTCTATTTTTCTTTCATCTATATGCCTGTCTGAGAGTCTCTTAAATGCCTCCATTGTGCCAGCAAGCAGACGGAGCGATTGGCCTATATCTTGTGACATTGAACTAGAGCTGCGGTAGTGGGGTAGAGGCTGGGGAGGCAGCAGGAGAGCCACAGGCTGGGGTTAGGAGGGACAGGGAAGGCATTTTGACCATGCAAGCCAGATATCTAAAGCAAAAGAACATAGAACATCCTACCTCATAACCCTCTATTTTTCTTGCACTCGTGAGCCTGTCTAAGAGTCTCTTAAATGCCCCTAATGTTTCAGCCTCCACCACCATCCCTGGCAAGGCATTCCAGGCCCCCACAACTCTCTGTGTAAAAAAAAAACTTAACTTAAAAAAAAGTTGTATTAACAGTATTAATCACTTTATTTCTCTAAATTCCCCTAACTTCCCTCCCTCCACTTTGTAAATATGTCCTCTGGTGTTTGCTACTCCTGTCCTGGCTGTCCACCCGATCTATGTCTCTCAGAATATTGAAGACCTTTATTAAGTCACCTTCGCTCCAAAGAGAACAGCCCCAGCTCTGCTAACCTTGCCTCATAAGACACATTTTCCAATCAAGGCAACATCCCGGTAAATCTCTGCACCCTGTCCATAACTTCCACATCTTTCCGGTAATGAGATGACCAGAAATGAACACAATATCCAGCTGTGGTCTCACCAGAGATTTGTGTTGTAACATGACCTCTTGACTCTTGAATTTAATCCCCCAACTAATGAAGTCCAGCATCTCATAGACCTTCGAAGCTGTCCTAAGAACTGGACTAAATCACTGGAGAAACAGATCAGTGGGGAAGAGGGATGTTACAATGGAGCAAAGAAACTCTGCAGTCCCTAATGTCAACAGAAAGTGCCAGAAGCTCTGAACCAACGTCGACGAGGAGAGGAAAACAAACTTGACCTGAAAGGTGGACTAGTTATCTCCTTTACGGAACTGTGAGATGGAGTTGGATTAATGCACTGGGAAGGAGACGAGGGTTTTTGAGTAACGTTCATAAAGCTCATTCATATCAATGTTTTGGCAGTTACCTCTGCGAAGATTTCAAATGTTAGACAAGGCAATGTCTTCATTTAAAAAGATCATGCACAACATTACTATGAAACTGAAGGCATTTAAGAGCAAGCTTCCACTGACAAAGATTTACACCTCCATTCGCTCTCTCACCCCCCAAACTGCAAATGTTTTCCCTGGCTCATTGATGAGAAGAATATCTAGGCTGACAGTGACAGGTCATGTATTAGCCTGGGCCCGACTCAGAGAGAGAGGGAGGGAGGGAGGGAGGGATCAAAGTGTAAGTTAAAATTTAAATTTAAATTCAGACATACAGTAACAGGCCCTTTTGGCCCATGAGCCCGTGCTACAACCCCTTGCATTTTTGGAGGGTGGGAGGCCACGGAGCACCCGAGGAAGCCTGCGCAATCACGTGGAGAACATACAACTCCTTATACCCAATGCTGGATTCAAACCCAATTTGCTGGCGCTGTAACAGTGTTGTGTTAACTCGTATCTTAACCATAGAAAAGTTGTAAAAACATGCAATGCAAGGCCTCTGAGGAGTCAAATAAGTTGACATAAAGAATGGAGAAGGGGCTTAATAATATTTTAAAAAATCTGGGGGGAGGGAGTGGGGAATCATGGTGAATTGGAGAGTTGGGGATCTGATCCCCAAGGGCACTGCCATGTGATTGTGGGGGTTGACAGGGTAGTCTCTATGAGAACCACTGCAATAGGATGAGGATGGTCTCCATGGGAACTACCGCTATGGGATGGGGTGGGGATGAGGGATGGTGATCTCCATGGGAACCAGTTCCATGGAATTTGGGGGGGGGAATGATCTCCATAAGAACCACTGCCATGGGATGGGGATGAATGATTGGGGGGGTGATCTCCATGGGAACCACTACCATGGGATGGGGATGAAGGATTGGGGGGGGGGTTGATCTCCATGGGAATCAGTGCCATGGGATGGGGGGGGGAAATGATCTCTATAAGAACCACTGCCATGGGATGGGGATGAATGATTGGGGGGGGGGGTGATCTCCATGGGAACCACTGCCATGGGATGGGGATGATGGGGGTGGGGGGTGGTCTTTCATGGAGACCATTACCATGGTAGTTTCGGGGCGGGGTGTGACAGATCGGATTGTTTTTCATCCTGAGTGCCGAAGGGAGCCCCTGACCTTCACCCCTCGGCCTCCTTGAAGTCCCAAAACGTTTATTTTTTAAAAGAAATTAGTACTTTAAATAAAACATCAGAGAGTCTAAGATGGCGGCAGCGAGGAGAGGCGGTGGCATCCCCTGCCGAAGGAGGGAGGAAGACGAGGGGGGGGAGGTAGCGGCCTCCTTACCGGTAACTTGGGGCAAACCTCGCCCTTGCAGCAGTGGCAGAAGAAGCGAAGCGGAGATACGGCCGCAGCCTCCGCCATCTTACCCGCTGACGTCACTTATCTCCCGGCAGGCTGTGCGCGGCGCACACCCCGCTGTTGAGAGGTGGGAAAGCGGGCCGGCGCCATTTTGGTGCGGGGCAGCCGGGGGGGGGGGGGGTGAAGCCGGCGTCATTTTGGTGCGGGGCAGTGAGGGTGAAGTTGGCGCCATTTTGATGCGGGGCAGCGGGGGGAGAATGGACCGAGCGAAGAGAGTGGGACCGGAAGTGATCCGGAGGGGGGAAGGCTGTGACGTCACTGAATGAGAAAGTGCTACCTGGAGGTAGAGGCGTTTGAGGGAGGTAGGAAGAGGGGGTAGAGACAGGGGCGGGGTGAGGTAAGGTCGAGGGTTGAGAGGGAGGGAGAGAGTGGACGGGTTGGGGGATGAGGAGGGTGGGGGAGAGTGGGGGAGGTTGTGGGGTGGGGGAGGTTGGGTATTGGGGGATGAGGAGGGTGGGGGATGGGGAGGTTGGGGATGAGGAGGGTGGGGGATGGGGAGGTTGGGGATGAGGAGGGTGGGGGAGGGGGAAGAAGGGGAGGGAGAGGATGGGGAAGAAGGGGGAGGGAGAGGACGGGAAAGAAGGGGGAGGGAGAGGACGGGGAAGAAGGGGGAGGGAGAGGACGGGGAAGAAGGGGGATAGGGAGGCAGAGGACGGGGAAGAGGGAGGGGCAAGGGGCGGGAGGGAAAGGAAGCAAGGGGGAGGGAGGGAGAGAGGTTGGATGGAAGGAGGAAGGACTGAGGGAGGGAAAGAAACTGAAGGAAATGAGGGGAGGGAGGGAGGAAAAAAGTGAGGTTGAGGTTGGAAAGGTAGAGGGGATGAGGTAGCTATGAAGGAAGGGAGGACAGGTGGAGGGTGGGAAAGATTGAGGGAGGGGTGGGTTAGACAAATTGAGGAGGGGAAGTGGAGGATGGGTGGAACCATGGGAAGTGGGGAGGAGATGGAAGGACAGGACTATGAAGGGAAGAAGGAATCTCTCACCCCATCCCTCCCTTCACAAAGATGTACACAAACCTGTGGACACTGGAAAAACACACAAATGCTAGAGAAACTCAGCAGGTTAAACAGTGCCTTTATGTAGAGGGTGCACCGGATGCAGTAAATGTGCGGTGCATCCTCTGTGGCCTTCTACATCAGAGTGACCAGTTGCAGATTAGGAGATCACTTCGCCCAGCACCTCCTCTCCATCTGCAACAAAAACGACCTCCCTGTAGCCAACCATTTCAATTCTGAGTCGCACTCTTATGTCTGTCCATGGCCTTTCACACAAACCCCACCCTGACCAACCGCAGATTGGAGGAGCAATGCCTCATTTTTTTGTCCGGGCACTCTCCAACCCCAGGGCATGAACATTGAGTCCACTGCGTTCCAATAATTAGCTTGTTTTCACCCCCTTTAACTTTATTCCAGTTCCTACTTCCTTTCTCTCTCCACCTAGCCTTGACTCCTCCCCCCTCTTACAGTCCCTCCACCTATCATCTTCCACCATCACCACCCCCTCCCCTCTTCTGTTCAGACATCTCTCATGTTCCCCCACACCTTGATGAACGGCTCCAGCCAGGAACGTTGGTGATGCCTTTGCTACATAAAGGCACTCTTTGACCTGCTGAGTTTCTCCAGCATTTGTGTGCTTTTTCACTTAACCACAGTGTCAGCAGAATCTTGTGTTTTACCTGTGGACACTGGTGTAACCGGTGATTTTAACAAACCTCCCCTGCTCTTTCAATGTTAAAATCTGGATTTAGAGGGTTTGAGGTGGGACAAGCTGGGGCGTTTCTTCAGGAGTGTCATTGGGCAACAGGAAACTGATGGAAGTTTATCAAACGAGAGGGGTTAATTGAGTGAGGTGGTCAGAATCTTTCCCCCCAGTGTGGAAATCTCAAATATCTGAGGATATTTAAGTGGGGTGGGGGGGGTGGGATTGAAAGTAGAGTTACGAGGCAAGTTTTTGTTTGTGGCCACCTGTTTCTCAAATGACCACCCGTTTCAATTCTCTGTCCCATTTCCACGCTGACATGTCTGTCCATGCACTGCTGGACTGAGACCACCTGCAAATTAGAGGCACAACCCCTCATCTTCCCTCTGGGCACCCTCCAACCGGATGGCTTTGACATCGACCTCCGGTTTCAGTTAAACTCCCCCATCTCCTTTCCCCCAGTTCTCTCTTCCCTGTTACCCCCTCCCCCTCTCCTTTTATAGACCTAAAATCAATTCTCAACTCTCCTCTTATCACATCTAATTAACATCTTTTTTTGATCTGAACCTCTCCCTCTGGCCAGTCTTCAGTCTTTATTCTGTTCTTTGCTTATTCCTTGAAGAAGGGCTCAGGACAGGAACGCTGGCAATGTTTGGACGGTGCAAGACGAGCTGAGATTACCCCCAGCATTTCTGTGATTTTACTACAATCACAGCATCTGGAGACTTTCACGCTTCACAGGTTTTCTTTTACACAGAGAGTGGTGGAATGGGCTGCGAGGGGTTGTGTGCCAGAGGCTTTCAGATAGACGAGTGGATGTGCAGGGAAGTGAGAGAGAAGGATCGCGTGCAAACTGTAGACTTTCCGTTTGATTTGGATGTCTTGTTCTTTGACACAGGATCCTGTTTCGAGAGGGGTGGGGGGGGTCGAGCTTGTGTTGGAAGGTAGTGAAGCTCGCTCCGCCCGCTCGCTGCTGTTCTCTGAGCACCTGACCCCGTTCTTGCATTAGACTGGAAAGGTGGGGGGGGTGCGGGTGGCTACATTAGTTTGCTTGTAGCCACAGAGGTGAACTGCAGGAACTGGAACTGGCCATGACTCACCTGGAGTCACAGATCTGTTCGCATCTGCTGCTGGCACACTACGGGCAGATCGTGTCAAAGGTGGGCACTCACCTCATTCGGACGGGGAGCCAGCCCCTGCGACTGATTGCCGCGGATACCAACACGCCCGTCGACCAGGTACTTGTGTGTGAGCATCCGTCCTCCCAGCGTTCCCTCCCCTCCACCGGGTCCTTTTGATGCACGGATTCTGGGTGTGCCTGTGGGGGTTGGGGGTCGGGTGATAAGTGGGGCATTGGCAGGGGGTAGGCAAACTCCGGGGTAGAGGAAATGGGGATGATCGTTTCTGCCTCCCTGTCTCGGAGGAGTGGGGGGTGGGTGGTCAATGAGCATTTGGTGAGTGGCAGGGTCCAGTCTTGTGTGTGCAAACAAATGGTGTACATGTATGTATGCACAACATGTGCATGCGCAGCTGTGTGAGAGCACAAGTGGACAGATTGTGTGCGTGTGTCTGCTCGTACATATGGCATGTGAGCATGTGCGTGTCTGCATATGCACGGTGTGTCTTCATGTATGTACAAACATGTTGGCGTTTGTTTACATGTATGGTTAAACATGCGGGCGTATATCTTTGCAGACGTACCACATGTGGGCTTGCATTCCTCTGCGTGTCTGTGCATATGCATAATGAGTGGGCGCGCGTCTCTGCGTGCGCGTGACTGGTCTGTGCTCTCCTTCAGGTGAAGAAAGCTCTCTGCGTCCTCATCCATCACAACTTCGTCACATACCACCTACACAAGCGTGGCTATGTGGAATACGAGCTGCATGGCGCCCACGTCCTGCGCATCCTGCGCTACCCTCGCTATATCTACTCGGCCAAGACGCTGTACGGGGACACGGGTGAGCTGATTGTCGAGGAGTTGCTCCAGAACGGGAAAATGACCATGAGTGCAGTGGTGAAGAAGGTGGTGGACAGGCTGACGGAGACGATGCAGGGTAAGGGATGGACCCTGTTGGGCCATGAGGGCCTGTCCAATGCAGACGGGGGTGGGGTGGGGAATGGGGGGGGTGGGAAGAACCCCCGTTGAAGGAGGGGGTTGGTAGAAGGTTTGCGAGGGGTGGGTGGGATGGTACAATGAGTGAATCCGCCTGCAGAGGTTGCAGAGTACTGGAGTCACATGACAGGACATGCCAAAGCCAGCATGGTTTCCTTCAGGGAAGGTTTTGCCTGACAAACCTAGTGGAATTCTTATGACAAATAGGCTGGATCAGGGAAATGCAGTGGATGTTATGTTCAGTGAAACCCCAGGTATCCAGCACCTAAGTGAATTTTCCGGTTGCTTGAGATTGTGTGATGTGTGACTGGCGATCTAACGGCAAGATGCGCCAATTTTAAACTTGCCTGTTTTTTCCCATTTCGTTTCTGCCATTTAATTTTTTTTTGCCAGTTGCTTCAATTCCAGATAACAGGTGTTTTCCTGTGATTGGATTTTCAGAGGGTATTTGACAAGGTGCCACATTTGGCCTGACAGGAAACATACTGGCGTGGGTGGAGTCAGAATACAGGGGTCATATTCTGGTCGGCTGCCAGTTGCTAGTGATGTTCCACGGGGGTCGGGGTTGGGGCCACTTCTTGATATGTTGTATATCAGTGATTTAGATTATTGAATGAATGGCTTCATGGCCAAGTTTGCAGATGACACGAAGGTAAGTGGAGGAACAGGGAATGTCGAGGAAACAGAGAGGCTGCAGAAGGACTTAGACCAGTGGTTCTCTACCTTTTTCTCCCCCCACTCAGATACCACCTTAAGTAATCCCTTACTAACCACAGAGTACCTACGACAACCAATTTTCTAAATGGGGATCAAATTGAAAGTACCTAGGTACCAAGGAACTTGGGAGACCTCGTGCAGGTAAACATGTAGGTTGAGTCTGAGGTGAAGAAGGCAAATACAATGCTGGCGTTCATTTCAAGAGGAACAGAGTATAAGAGCAGGGATGTGATGTGGAGACCTCACGAATGTGGGCAGTTTTGGACTTGTTTAAGAAAGAATGTGCTGATGTTGGAGAGGGTTCAGAAGAGGTTCACGAGGATGATTCCAGGAATGAGTTATCATATGGAGTGTTTTACATCTCTCTCTCCCTCCTTGTGTTTGTGTGTGTCGCTCTCTCTCTCTGCTTAACTTTCTCTGCCTATTTCTCTCTCTCTCTCCCCCTCTGCCTATGTCTCTCCCCCTCTGCCTGTGTCTCTCCCCCTCTGCCTGTGTCTCTCCCCCTCTGCCTGTGTCTCTCCCCCTCTGCCTGTGTCTCTCCCCCTCTGCCTGTCTCTCTCCCCCTCTGCCTGTCTCTCTCCCCCTCTGCCTGTCTCTCTCCCCCTCTGCCTGTCTCTCTCCCCCTCTGCCTGTCTCTCTCCCCCTCTGCCTGTCTCTCTCCCCCTCTGCCTGTCTCTCTCCCCCTCTGCCTGTCTCTCTCCCCCTCTGCCTGTCTCTCTCCCCCTCTGCCTGTCTCTCTCCCCCTCTGCCTGTCTCTCTCCCCCTCTGCCTGTCTCTCTCCCCCTCTGCCTGTCTCTCTCCCCCTCTGCCTGTCTCTCTCCCCCTCTGCCTGTCTCTCTCCCCCTCTGCCTGTCTCTCTCCCCCTCTGCCTGTCTCTCTCCCCCTCTGCCTGTCTCTCTCCCCCTCTGCCTGTCTCTCTCCCCCTCTGCCTGTCTCTCTCCCCCTCTGCCTGTCTCTCTCCCCCTCTGCCTGTCTCTCTCCCCCTCTGCCTGTCTCTCTCCCCCTCTGCCTGTCTCTCTCCCCCTCTGCCTGTCTCTCCCCCCCTCTGCCTGTCTCTCCCCCCCTCTGCCTGTCTCTCCCCCCCTCTGCCTGTCTCTCTCCCCCTCTGCCTGTCTCTCTCCCCCTCTGCCTGTCTCTCTCCCCCTCTGCCTGTCTCTCTCCCCCTCTGCCTGTCTCTCTCCCCCTCTGCCTGTCTCTCTCCCCCTCTGCCTGTCTCTCTCCCCCTCTGCCTGTCTCTCTCCCCCTCTGCCTGTCTCTCTCCCCCTCTGCCTGTCTCTCTCCCCCTCTGCCTGTCTCTCTCCCCCTCTGCCTGTCTCTCTCCCCCTCTGCCTGTCTCTCTCCCCCCCCTCTGCCTGTCTCTCTCCCCCCCTCTGCCTGTCTCTCTCCCCCCCTCTGCCTGTCTCTCTCCCCCCCTCTGCCTGTCTCTCTCCCCCCCTCTGCCTGTCTCTCTCCCCCCCTCTGCCTGTCTCTCTCCCCCCTGCCTGTCTCTCTCCCCCCTGCCTGTCTCTCTCCCCCCTGCCTGTCTCTCTCCCCCCTGCCTGTCTCTCTCCCCCCTGCCTGTCTCTCTCCCCCCTGCCTGTCTCTCTCCCCCCTGCCTGTCTCTCTCCCCTCTGCCTGTCTCTCTCCCCTCTGCCTGTCTCTCTCCCCCCTGCCTGTCTCTCTCCCCCCTGCCTGTCTCTCTCCCCCCTGCCTGTCTCTCTCCCCCCTGCCTGTCTCTCTCCCCCTCTGCCTGTCTCTCTCCCCCTCTGCCTGTCTCTCTCCCCCTCTGCCTGTCTCTCTCCCCCTCTGCCTGTCTCTCTCCCCTCTGCCTGTCTCTCTCTCCCTCTCTCTCTGCCTGTCTCTCTCTCTCTTTCCCTCTCTCTGCGTCTCTCTCTCTCTCTCCCCCTCTCTGCCTGTCTCTCCCACTCTGCCTGTCTCTCTCTCTCTCTCCCTCCCTCTCTGTCTGTCTCTCTCCCTTCTGTCTCTCTACCCCGCTCCCCCTCCCCTTTCACCTCTCACCTTCCCTCTCCCAGCAGACAATCAGAGTGTGGAGAACATTGAAGCCTCCAACACCTTTGTACGCCTTGTGGAGACTCACTTCCTCCAGAGGTGCGGGTCGGTCCCTGAGCCGGCAGCAGATGATCCTTCCCGACCCCCTCCTGCCCCCACGCTGGTCTTGGACGAGAAGGAGATGTACACAGTGCCTGACCTTAGTTTGATCGGTGAGGTTCCACGAACCCACAACGCGTTCACTACACGCACTACACTTGCCCTCGCTGCACCCGCCCCCTCGCTCCATACGTCTGCTCTCTGGGGCGCGCTTGCACTCTCTCTGCACACCCACCCTCTTGGCACCCACTCCCACTCAAAACTCCCTCTACCCCATACCAGAGGTGGGGATTGAACCAGGGTGTGTGGTGCCATGAGGCAGGGCCTCTTCCCACTGACTCAGTGTTGGTGGAAGGCAGCTGAGAAAGCAGTGCCCCTCTGTGTAACTGCCCAGCACTAACATCGTTTCTGTCTTGTTTAACGTGGGGCGTTGGTATACTGCCTTCCTGTCCAGGGCAGTGCAGGCGCAGACGGAGAGTGTCAGGAGACAGCGGGGAGCCCAAATCGAAGCGCTGCAAGCTCAACCCAGTGGAGCAGGAGGTAAGATGGGGGTGTGAGATGACTTGGGGGAGGCGAAAGTTGGGAGTAAAGGGTGGGCCACACAGTGTACCCGACTCGAGCTGGGCCACTCACGGATGGGGCATTTGGGTTGGCAACTGGGGTGGAGGAGTGGGAGTGCACATGCGTTCGAGCGTGACCTGAAAGGCCATATTTTCTGCACCCGCAGCTCCCCCACAACGATGGCGTTTACTGGCAGGTGAACTTCGATCGCTTCCATCAGCACTTCCGAGACCAGGCCATTGTGGCGGCTGTGGGCAGCAAGCTCGACCAGGTATGCTGTGCCGGTCAGTCCCTCCAGTTCTCTCCTCCCGAACCTGCCCAAGATTGCCTTTGCTGCCCTGTTTGTTCACCACATGGGGAGGGGGTGGGGGGGTGTAAAAGAACTGAAAGTTACAAAGTGAAACAGGAAAGTCTGCAGATGCAGTGATTACATTAAAAGCACAGGAGTGCTGCAGGAACTTGGCCAGTCTCGAAACTTCCATAGGAGGTAAACCAACATTTCAGGCCGAATCCCTTCCTCCTCAAGGTATCAGCAATAAGCAGCCTGAGGGAGCAGTAAAGAAAGAAGTGCAGGGGGAGGAGTACAGGCCAATGGGCAAGAGGCCGGGGGGTGGTCATGGACGGGAGGGCCTTAACCCGAGGTTAAGTAAGAAATATTTACAGAAATTTACAAAAGATGGCAGGATGGCATTGCCTGATTTTTTTATTCTACTCTTGGGCGATTAATATTCGGTATGTAGCATTCGCACTACACATACGTGGAGAAGAACAACACGCACACCAAAGTCTTGGAAAATGAGACTGATTTGTTGCTCTGGCCATCATGCTTGTATGGGCCCCTGGCACTGACGTCAGGGCCCCGTGTCATCAGAGCGCTGGCCTAGGATTGGCCGGCATTCCCGCCAGAGTTCCCCATCTTCCCGTCACCTGGGACCACAGCCGGTGTCACCCCCAGGTCTGTGTGGTCGCTTCGTTCATCGGCCATTTTGCAGGCTGCTCCATATGTCAGTGCATGGGCCACTACTCGACCCCCCCCGAAAAACAGGCGACCGTGCCATTGTCCATAGCCTTAGGTGGCCTGCCCCATGTCGCAGGCGGAGTGGAGTTCGTTACAGTCCAGATACACTGGTTTTAGGCAGTCAATGGTAAAGGTCTCCTTACCACCGGTCGAAGACGAAGTTGGAACAGTTGTCTTTAACGACCTTGTAGGGGCCTTCGTTGGGTCATTGTGTGTGCCCCTCCTCACAAATGTATACTGGCAAGTTCTTGGGTCATTCGGGAAGCTATGCTTGGTCTGGCCATGCGGTGGGGGCTGCCACGTGATCAAGGACCCCAGTTTTCACCACAGGTTCTCTAGGGTCACTGCGGGATCTTCCAGGCACAGGAACTTCCTGATTAAAGGTGCGCCTTAGACCATCTCCTCCTTCGGCACGATACGAATTCCCAACAAAACCCAAGGCAGTTCGTCCACCCAGTTGAGACCCTTGAGCTGGGCCATCAAGGCTGCCTTAAGGTGCCTGTGGAACTGCTCCACCAACCTATTGGCCTGCTGGGGATATGCCCCCAGAAGGTTAGCCAGCCCTACCCAGATCCCGGAGGGGAATTATGCCCCCCTGTCCAAGATGAAGTGCTCTGGGACCTTGAATCGGGACACCCAAGTGTCAATGAGTGCCCTGGCGCAGGTTTCTGTGATGGTATCAGCTAGTGGGACCACCTCCTCCCACCATGTGGAGCGATCTACCATGATCACGAGGTATCTTTCCCTACGGGAAACTGGTAACGGCCCCACTAGGCCAATGTGCATGTGGCTGAACCTGCACCGCGCTGTCTCAAAACTCTGTACAGGTACTCTAGTGTGCAGGTCTTGGCCCTCTGGCTGACCTGTTTAAAGAGGAGCCACCATTTTGACCGTGGCGCAGATGGTAGGGTGTGTCAGGCTGTGGATGACCTCGAACACCTGGCGTCTCCATGCGGCCAGGATTTGGGGTGGGGACTGCCGATAGAAATATCACACAGCAGTGCCAGGTTACCTGGGGCAACAGGGACATCCTCCACTCTGAGACCGGAGATGGCTGTCCTATCAATGGGGATCTCAGGGTCAATAGACAATAGACAATAGGGGCTGGAGTAGGCCCTTCGGCCCGTCGAGCCAGCACCGCCATTTTACAGATCATGGCTGATCACTACCAACAGTACCCCTTTCGAGCCTTATCCCCATAACCCTTAACTCCTTTGCCCACTAGAGTCTTATCTAACTCTCTTTTGAACATAATCAGCGAATCTGTCTCTACCACCCTCTGTGGCAGAGCATTCCACAGATTCACACTTCTCTGGGTAAAAAAATGTTTTCTCATCTCCGTCCTAAAGGGCCTACCCTGTATTCTTAAACTATGCCCTCTAGTCCTCGTCTCCCCCATCATTGGGAACAAGTAATCCGACTTCACCCTGTCTATCCCCCTGATGATTTTGTATACCTCAATCATGTCCCCCCTCATCCTTCTAAACTCCATCGGATACAAGTCCAGTTTTTCTAGCCTTTCAGCATATGTCAACCCTGCCATCCCTGGAACTAACCTTGTAAATCTGCGCTGCACACCCTCTATAGCTAGTATGTCCTTCCTCAAAATTGGAGACCAGAACTGGACGCAATACTCCAGGTGGGGTCTCACCAGGGCCCTGTACAACTGCAGAAGGGTGTCTCTGTTCCTATACTCCAATCCCCTCTTTATAAAAGCCAACATGCCATTTGCTTTCTTCACAGCTTTCTGAACCTGCATGCTAGTCTTCAGTGACCGGTGAACAAGTACTCCCAGATCCATTTGCTCCTCCCCACTCCCTAGCTTGTCTCCATTTAAATAAATACTCAGCTTTCCTATTATTGCCCCCAAAATGGATAACCTCACATTTGCTTACATTGAACGTCATCTTCCATTCAGCAGCCCACTCCCCCAACCTGTCCAAGTCCCTCTGCATTTTCCTGACATCCTCCTCACACCCCACACCGCCACCCAGTTTCGTGTCATCTGCAAATTTGCTCAAGTTATTAATAATCCCCTCATCCAAATCATTTACATAAATTACAAACAACTGAGGACCCAATACCGATCCCTGCGGCACTCCACTCGTCACATCCTGCCATCCTGAAAAAGACCCATTTACTCCAACCCTTTGTTTCCTATTTCTTAACCAATTTCCTATCCATGTCAGCACCTTACCTCCAATACCATGCTCCCTGATCTTGCCCACTAGTCTCCCGTGCGGTACCTTATCAAAGGCCTTCTGGAAGTCCAAATACACCACATCCACTGTCTCTCCCAAGTCCACCCTCTTTGTCACATCCTCGAAAAATTCCAGAAGGTTAGTCAAGCATGACTTACCCTTAAGGAATCCATGCTGACTAGCCCTTATACTATTATTTCTGCCGAAGTGTTCTGCTATTACTCCTTTTATGATAGACTCCAATATCTTCCCCACCACCGATGTCAGCCTGACCGGTCTATAATTTCCCGTTTTCTCCCTCCCTCCCTTCTTAAAAATCGGCACCACATCAGCCACTCTCCAATCCTTAGGGACCTCCCCCGAATCTATGGAACTTTGGAAAATGTCGACCAGTGCTTCCACAATTTCCATAGCAACTTCTTTAAGCACCCTGGGATGCAGCCCATCAGGCCCTGGGGATTTATCAGCCTTCAGTCCCAACAATTTACTCACAACCTCCTGTTTCTGGATCCGGATATCCATTAGATCCCCTACTTCCCCAGGAAAGTTCCCCAAGTCTCTTGACACCACATGACCACTACCCCCTAACTGACCATAACCTATATCCTCCTTGGTGAAGACAGTTGCAAAGTATTTGTTAAATTCCTCAGCCATCTCCTTGTTTCCGGTAATAATTTCACCCTTTTCCATTCTTAATGGACCAATTTTGGACCGAACCAATTTCTTCCTCTTCATATATTTAAAAAAGGTTTTGCTATCCTCCATTATATTATTTGCTAATTTCCTCTCGTACTTCATTTTCCCGTCTCTTATGACTTTCTTAGTTACCCTCTGATGCTCTTTGAAGGTTTCCCAATCCTCTAACTTCCCACTCCGCTTCGCTATCCTATACTTACTCCCTTTGGATTTGATATTACACTTGATTTCATTAGTTAGCCATGGCTGCCATTTGCATCTCCTAGAGCCTTTCACCACTTTGGAATAAATTTGTCCTGAAACCTGTGAAAAATGTCCAAAAATACCTGCCATTTTTCCCCAGTTGTCCTCCCAGCTAGTGTATCTTTCCATTTTATTTTGGCTAGCTCCTCCCTCATAGCTGCAGTACAGATGCTTCCGACTTCCTTTCTTTTTCCCTTTCTAATTGCAGCTCAAAAGCAACCATACCATGGTCACTATTCCCTAATGGCTCCCCTACATCGAGGTCACTTATTAACTCTGTGTCACTGCACAGCACCAAGTCCAGAATCGACTTCCCCCTGGTAGGTTCCTCCACTAGCTGCTCCAAAAAAGTATCTCGTAGACATTCAATAAACTCAGTCTCTTGTGCTCCTGCCCCCATCTGATTATCCCAGTCCACCTTCATGTTAAAGTCCCCCATAACTACTGTATTGCTACCACTTTGACATGCCACTCTTAATTCCTGATTTATACTTCTACTGATATCTAAGCTACTTTTCGGAGGCCTGTAAATGACCCCCATTATGGTCCTCATGCCTTTCCAATTTCTTAATTCTATCCAAACAGACTCTACCCTGTTTCAATGTCTTTCCTTTCAAACGCCTGAATTTCATTTCTTACCAACAGAGCTACCCCACCTCCTCTTCCTAACTTTCTGTCTTTTCTATGGGACGTGTACCCTGGAACATTTATTTCCCAATCCTGCCCTTCCTGCAGCCATGTCTCCGTTATTCCGACAATATCATAACCTCCCATTGCCATTTATGCCTCAAGCTCATCCATTTTATTCCTTACACTCTGTGCATTCATACACAATACCTTGAATCCATATCTCCTTTCTCCCTCCACCTTTGTTCTCGATGCACTTGCCCCTACTCTCCTATTTTTTTTAGTTCCCTTTTTCCTTATTGTTTCACCGTCTAACGGAAACACCCCTATATTCACTCTCCTATCTGTTTCCCTATCAGTCCTGTTCCCTTCCCCCTGCCGACTGGGTCCGACTGCTGCTCTTTGGCGAGGGCCACGTAATCGACCCCTTGGGAGAGGGCATGCATTGACTCAATCGCGGGGCAGGACAGAGGGTCGGCCACCAGGTTGCTTTACACTGCGATACATTGAATGTCCGTGGTAAATTTGGACACGTAGGACAAGGGCCTCTGTTGTCGGGCTGACCACTGGTTCAAAACCTTATTGTGATAGTACAGATCTATCACCAGTGTATATAGTGTATATAGTTACAGTATCTAGACTGTGCTTACAGCGAGTGGCTGAGAGCTATGCCACGCCTATTGTCTGGGCCTTAAAGGGTTGTGTCCCTAGCCAGGTCGGATCATTCCAGACTGGTCGGCCACCTGTGAAGAGCTCCTGTCTTTTGCTAATAAAAGCCTTGGTTTGGATCAACAAGTCTTTGATTCTTTTGACGAGCTCTACACTTATGGAAGGCGAAAGTCAGTGGCTTATGATCAGTGAACACCCTGAATTGCTGGCCTTCCAAAAAGTAATGGAAATGTCTTACAGCTCTCGGTAAAAAGCGCTGTATTTGAATTCTGTGGGGGCAGGGTAAAAGAGCCTGCTGAAAAAGACCAGGGATTGCCACTGGCTCTCGATGAGTTGTTCTAGCACATCCCCTACTGCTGTGATGGAGGTGTCAACAGTTAGGTGCCTCTGGACTGAGGTGGACTAGGAGGGAGGCATTGGCCAGGGTGTCTTTGGCCTTCTGAAACACCTTGGAGGACTCCTCATCCCTAGCGATGTCTTTTGCCTTGCTGGTCATCAGTGCAAAGAGTGCATGCTGGTATGAACCTGAGGTAAAAGTTTATCATACTGGCAAATTCCTGTAGTCCTTTTACTGTGTATGGCTTAGCGAAATGTCGGACCGCCTCAACCTACTTGGGGAGGGGTGTGGTCCTGTGCCTGTTTATCAGGGGACCCAGGAAATCGATGGTGGCCAGACCAAACTGGCACTTAGTGGGCTTGATGGTTAGCCCGAACTCACTCAGGCAGGTGCACAGTTATCTGAGGTGGACGGTGTGGTCTTTGCGGCTGGCGATGAGGATATTGTCCAAATAGATGAACGCAAATGGGTGGTCCCGGCCCACTGCGTCCATCAGGTGCTGGAAAGTTTGTGCTGCGTTCTTTAGACTGAAAGGCATGCGGAGAAATTCAAACAAGCCAAAGGAGGTTATGATTGCAGTCTTGGGGATGTCCTGGGGGTGAACTGGGATTTGGTGGTACCCCCGGATGAGGTCTACCTTGGAGAACACCCTTACCCCGTGCAGGTTGGCGGCGAAGTCTTGGATGTTGGGCACGGGATATCTATCAAGCATGGTGGCCTCATTGAGGTGGCGGTAATCCCCACATGGTCTCCTAACCCCCTGCTGATTTGGGCACCATGTGGACGGGAGAGGCCCAGGGACTGTCAGAGCGTCGCACAATCCCAAGCTCCTCCATTTTTTTAAACCCCTCCTTCGCCAGGCTGAGCTTTTCGGGAGAGAGTCAGCGTGCCTTGGCAGGGGGCCCTCGGTCAGAATGGGCTCAGCCGAGGAGAACTGTGGCGCCACTATTGAGGGGAAACTTCGCCAGGATGCGGGCGAACTCATTGTCCAAGAGTGTTATAGAGTCCAGATTGGTGTGGGGGGTAGCTTGGCTTCCCCCTGAGGTGGAGTCTGAAAGGTTCTGGCGCACACTAAGTGCCATCCCTTGAGGCTGACCAGCAAGCAGTGGGCCCGAAGGAAATCAGCCCCCAGGAGCAGTTGCACCACTGCCACAAGGATGAAGGTCCATGTAAAGTGGCTGTTGAAGGGGGATGGTGCAGGTCCCAAAAGCAGGAACTTTTGGCTGCCCTCACTGCTGGGCCCTGCTGGCCACTGTGGGTGTCAAGGCCTGCAGGGAGTAGGATGCTTGGCGCCTGCCCAACAGCGAGTGCCAGACGTAGAGGAGGCTATTGCACGGGCCAACCACTGCAGCCATCAACGACGGTTGGCCAGGGCGTTTTCCGAAAACCCGCAGGGTGGCCGGCATTGCCGGGCCTCCACACCCCATCACTGGTGACAGCAGCATAGCTGTCCCAGGGTGTACACTTGCCTCTCTGCTGGCATTGATCTCATTTGGGGCTGTTCGTGGGGCTTGCTCAAGTGGTCTACAACGGTGCTGGTTCTTCGCTCTCCAGAAAATGTCCACCCGGGCTGTGACCCTCCGAGGGTCACTGAAGTCTTCGTCCATGAATGAGAGCCTTATTATCCTCGAGCCTTATTATCTGCTCAAAGAGCAGGCAAGGTTCGTTGTTAGAGTGCTCATTTCGCTTATTAGGGTGGGTGGGGCCCTGTCCCTCGGACGCTCCATATGCAGCGATCGGGCGGCGCGCTTGTGCCGGGAATGCCCGAAAGTTCAGGTTGGCAGCTCTTTGAGGGCCATATAACTATATGGTGATGGTGTGCCTTGCTCTGGAGGCTCCAGTAGGAAATCTATGACCCTCGCCACTGTGTCCTGATCGAGGGCGCTCACGATGGAGAAGTAGTGGGTGTCGTTGGTGGTGATGCAGTGAAGCTGGAACTGAGCCTCAGCCTGCTCGAACCACACGTGTGGCTGTGACTCCCAGAATGTAGGAAGCCTGAGACTGCGTG
This sequence comes from Narcine bancroftii, assembly GCF_036971445.1. NCBI lineage: Eukaryota > Metazoa > Chordata > Chondrichthyes > Torpediniformes > Narcinidae > Narcine > Narcine bancroftii. The sequence goes on from NC_091473.1 coordinate 196,163,681, forward strand.
GATGGTCGCTGGCTCCGTTTGATCTGTCATCTTCAGGTCCAACTGCCGCTTGGACCTGTCGGGGTCACCAATGTAGCTTATATGGGCCCCTGGTGCTGATGTCAGGGCCCTGCATCATCGGAGCGCTGACCTTGGGTTGGCTGATGTACCCGCCAGAGTTCCCTATCTTTTCACCATGTGTAGGTCATCTGGGACGACAGCTGGTGTCACCTCCCAGGTCCATGCGGTTTGTCGGCCATTTTGTGGGCTGCTCCCTGTCTCTGCGCAGGCTGCTACAGGGGAATAATTTTTATGGACACAAGATTTGGATGAAATTCCGTGTCCACGGTGGATGAGTCTTGAGCATGGGTTTGTGCAGGGATTCTATTTTAAGGGCTTCATTTCCCTTTGTACTCATTAAATGGAATAAACAAATGACGAATCCTATAATTAAACATTCAATATGTATATGGCTTCAATTTTGTTGCCTTTGGATTCAACAGATTTATCTTGTTGAGTCCTATTCTATCTAATTTTTTCTTCCAACCATCTAGAATTGATCAAGCTTTTCTTTTCTGGAATATGAAAGGAATAGTATGTTTTTCTGATTTATTTATGGATAACTGTCTCGTGTCTTTTGAGCAGTTGTCTAATAAATAGAATTTGCCTCGATCACATTTTTTCAGATATGTACAGATTAGGAACTTTTTAAATCCCACTTTATCTACTTTTCTGCTATCACATCAGACTGAAGTTACCGATTTAAAAAAAAAAATGTTTAAACCCTTTTCGGAAGAGTTTAATAGCAACAATTTACGATTTGATCCTGAATGTATGTCCAGAGATTTCTAACAAAATTAAGAATGAATGGGACATGGGAGAAAATTCTCCAATTAGTTAACACTTCCTCAATGTGTGCTCAACACTCTCTGATACGGTTTAAGGTGGTTCATAGAGCCCAGATGTCCAAGGACAAGCTAGTACGTTTTTACTCCCATATAAACCCTATCTGTGACAGATATCAATGTGAGGGGGCTTCCCTGACACACATGTTTTGGTCCTGCCCTTCCCTGAAAAATATTGGAAATTTGATATTATTTCAGCAGTTTTGCTTATTGACCTACAACCTCATCCTACGACTGCACTTTTTGGATGACCAGTTTTGGACTCTGGTAACTTATCTGTTTCAGCTTGTCGTGTGATTGCATTTGTTACTTTAATAGCCAGGAGATTCATTCTACTCAAATGGAAAGACCCTTCACCACCCACAACATGGCGACCACATCGTTGGGTGTATTTAAGGCAGAGATTGATTATCCAGGGCCTCAAAGGTTATGGGGAGGCCAGACAGTCAGGCTGAGTGGGGAAATGGATCAGCAGAGCAGACTCGATGGGCTGAATGGCCTATTTCTGCTCCTATGTCATGTTCGTGCCTGGGAAGTAAAGGGTCACCAATGCCAATGTTTTGGGCCTGAGGCCTTGGTCAAGGTGTGAGCAATAGACCTAAATAAAAAGGCTGGAGAGAAGAAGGGGTAGAGGTAAGAAGTGGGAGGATAGAAGAGGGTTAAGGAGAGGAGGGGGTAGCACTCTGATGGGGAAGGGAGGAAAGGAAACAGAGGGATGGGGAAAAAGAGAGGTGTCCAACACGAAAGTCTGCAGATTCCGTGATGGAAATCGTACTGGAGAAACTCAGCAGGGACAAACTTTTTTATATGGGTAGACCCGCTCTATGAATATTCGCTTTACACAAATCGCTTTACGATAAAATGTGGTGAAAGTAGTGAGCCGTTATTCGGGCTGCATCCACACCCTGAGCAGCTCCTTCCCTGAGAACTACGATGTCAATAGGTGCCACTCTTCTTCTCTGTCCTACAACCTGTACCTCCCCCCACCCCAACCTCCGAGCACCCAGCCTAACTACACTGCACATAAATTATTTCTACTTTCTAGGCTTTTACTAAATGTTAATTTTAGGTGTGTATGAATTTTCTGGGTTTGGGAACGCTCAAACAATTTTCCCATAGGAATCAGCGGTGATCGCTTTATGCCATTTCGGCTTATGATAGGTTCCGTAGGAATGCCTAGTTTCGTAAAGCGGGGATACATAACCAACATTTTGGGCCTGAGTCCTTCATCAAGGTGTCAGCAAAGTGTGAGCAGATGCCCGAATGAGATGGTACTGGATGGAGAGGTTTTTGTTTTGTATGGGGAGCAGTGAGAGATTCCCACTGAATTGCCTTCAGAGAGCAAAGGATAGCCCCTTTTCCCCCAGCCCCATCACCATTTCATCCGAGTGCCTGCCTACATTGTGTTCATACCTTGAAGAAGGGCTCGAGCCTGAAATGTTGGTTATGTATCTATCAAGTACGCTGATTTGTCCAGCGTTGTGATTTTGGGGGGAAAAGAGAGGTTCGGGGGTGGGGGAGTGGTTTAACGGGCACTGGAGAAGTTGATGTTAATTCTGTGATGTTAAAGAGGACCAGATGGGTGGAATGTAAGTAGGTGGTTCTCCAATTTTCCAGAGATTTAAGAGGGACCTGAAGGGCAAAATTTTCACTCAGAGAGTGCTCTCGTACCTGGAACAGTGGGCACAGTTACAACGGACCAAGGGCATTTGGGCAGGATATGGGTCAACTACAGGCACAGGCCCATGATGGCCAGGCGAATGGGTTGGATGGGAGTGTGTGTGACTAGTTTTTGCTGAGTTTCTGATCCCTACAGACCTGCAGTGAGATTGTCCGCACTATGCTGAGGATCAGTGAAGTCACAACGTCCTCCACTTCCTCGCACACACAGCCCCTCTCGTCCAACGAGGTGAGGGTCCACGACTGGGCGCTGGGGAATCCGCAGGTTGTCAGGTGTTGGCGCGGTGAAAGTGACGTCTCAGCTCTATCCGCACCGTCCCATCACACACTCCCGGGGTCATTCAAAGAGTGAAGCTCCCTCCACACCGTCCCATCACACACTCCCAGGATCAGACACAGAGTGAAGCTCCCTCCGCACTGTCCCATCACACACTCACGGGGTCAGACACAGAGTGAAGCTCCCTCCACACCGTCCCATCACACACTCCTGGGGTCAGACACAGAGTGAAGCTCCCTTCATACCGTCCCATCACACACTCCCAGGGTCAGACAGAGTGAAGCTTCCTCCGCACCGTCCCATCACACACTCCCGGGGTCAGACAAAGAGTGAAGCTCCCTCCACACCGTCCCATCACACACTTCCAGGGTCAGACACAGAGTGAAGCTCCCTCCGCACTGTCCCATCACACACTCACGGGGTCAGACACAGAGTGAAGCTCCCTCCACACCGTCCCATCACACACTCCCGGGGTCAGACACAGAGTGAAGCTCCCTTCATACCGTCCCATCACACACTCCCGGGGTCAGACACAGAGTGAAGCTCCCTTCACACCATCCCATCACACACTCCCAGGGTCAGACACAGAGTGAAGCTCCCTCCGCACCGTCCCATTACACACTCCCGGGGTCAGACAAAGAGTGAAGCTCCCTCCACACCGTCCCATCACACACTCCCGGGATCAGACACAGAGTGAAGCTCCCTCCGCACTGTCCCATCACACGCTCCCGGGGTCAGACACAGAGTGAAGCTCGCTCCACACCGTCCCATAGCACATTCCCAGGGCAGGGACACAGGTTAAATAAAGAGTGAAGCTCCCTCCACACTGTCCCATGGCACACTCCCAGGGCAGTGATAGCATGAGTTAGATACAGATTAGAGCCCCAGCTGGTCTGCCCTACTGCTGAATACTCCAAATTCTCCTTTCCTGGCAGATATTCCGAGCGTTTCCCACTGGATACAACCTCTCCAAGCAGGTCCTAGACCAGTACCTGGCACTGCTGAGCGACGATCCGGTGAGTCTCTCCGACACTGGCCTTCTTTGAAGGAGTTGATGTGCACAGCTTGTGCATGGGATGACCACGGGGTACTCTCTCAGTACCTGGGACCTTGGGCAGAGCACTCACTCTGCAGCCCTGTCAAACTCCGGTTAAAACTGCTCAGACCATTCTCTGCCCCCTCTCCACCTTGACCTTATCGTTCCTGCAGCACAGTGACCAAAGCACAATGTTCCAAATTGGGTCTGGATACAACTGCTAACTGACCTATCAGACCCTCGGCTCAATATTCCAGCTGATGTAGCGTGGCAGGTCAACATACTCACGGTGGGCTGAATGGCCTGTTTCCGTGCTACCTGATTGTATGACGGTGAATCCATGAGACACAGGAGCAGAATTAGGCCATTTATCCCATCAAGCCTGGTTCATTATTCAATCATGAGCTGATCGATCTCCCTGCTCAGCTCCACTGCCTGGCCTTCTCCCCATAACCTTTGATGGCCTGGCTAATCAAGAACCTATCAATGTCTGCCTTAAATACACCCACTGACCCAGCCTCCACAACTGCCTGTGGTGACAAATTCCACAGATTCCCCCACTTCCCCGGCTAAAAAAAAATTCCTCCTCATCTCTGTTCTAAGCAGATGCCCACTGATCTATGGAGAGAAGGCGGGGATGGGGTACTGAACTTTAAGATCAGCCATGATCTCGTTGAATGGCGGAGCAGGCTCGAAGGGTCAAATGACCTACTCCTGCTCCTATCTTCTATGTTTCTATGTTTCAATCCTGAAGTTGTGTTTCAAGGTAGACTCTCCCACCAGGGAAAACAACCTTTCTACATCTACTCTGTTCATGCCTTTCAACATTCACAATGGTTCAATGAGGTGCCCCCACCCCCCACCCCATTCTCCTGAATTTCTGTCCCAGGGGTCACCATCCATGCAGGACTGAGGATGGTTGTGGCACGCATGGTGTTATTAGATAGCACAGTCTTGAGGGGCTGAACAGCCTGCTCCTGGGTCAGGCAAGGGTGATGGTCCCATTCGGCCAGAGCTGGTCACCCAGCAGTCTGGGATCTGAGGGCAGGAGTGTGGGTCTTGGCTCCACGGGACCTGGCTTTCTGTGCCCCTCTATTTATTTTGATTGGTGGTTATGAATTTTAGTAAGGCATTTGACAAGATTCCCCCCCTCCCCCGCCATGAGAGACCCATTCAGAAAGTCCTGAGGCATCAAACCTTGGCTGCGTGGATTCAGAAAGAGCTTGCCTGTAGAAAGCCGAGACTAGCAGTGGATGGAAAGTATTCTCCCTGGAGGTGGGTGACTAGTGGAGTTCCACAGGGATCTGTTCTGGGACCCCCACTCTTTGCGATTTTTATAAATGACCTGGATGAAAAGGAGGATGGATAGGTGAGTAAGTTTACAGATGATATGAAGGTTGGAGGAGTTGTGGACAATGTTCAGTGTTGTTGAAGGTTACAAGAGGATATGGCAGGATTCAGAGTTGGGCAGAACAATGGCAGATGGAGTTCAATCTGGATAAGTGTGAGGTGATCCATTTTGGAAGGCCAAACCAGAAAGCTGAGTAGAGGGTCAATGGTTGGTTACTTAAGAGTGTGGATGAACAGAAGGACCTTGGGGTCCAAATCCATACGTCCCTCAAGGTCGGCGCACAGGTTGGTAGGATGGTTAAGAAGGCCGATGGGACGCTGGGCTTCATTAATAGGGGGATTGAGTTCAAGAGCCATGAGGTGATGTTGCAGCTTGATAAATCTGGTGAGATCATTTCTGGTCACCTCATTACAGGAAGGAGCTATGGAGAGGGGGCAGAGGAGATTTACCAGGATGTTACCTGTATTGGAAAACGAGTCTTATGAAGCAATGTTTGCAGAGCTGGGACTTTTTGGAGCAAAGAAGGACTTGAGAGAGGTCAATAAGATTCTGAGGGGCATAAATAGGGTGGATAGCCAGCACCGTTTTCCAGGGCAGAATCAGCAAACACCAGAGGACATTGTACAGAGTGAAGGGAGGAAAATTTAAGGGAGACATCAGGGGTAGGTATCTTTTTTTACACAGAGCATTATAGGTGCTGGAATGCAATGACGGGGATTGTGGTGGAGGTTGGAACATTATGGGGATTTAAGAGACTTAGCATGTGGATTAAAAAAATAGGTTCTGGGGTAGGGTTTAGTTTTGTTTTTGGAAGTATAGGTCAGCACAACATCGAGGGCTGCAGTACTGTTTGATTCTATGTTCCACTTCCCTTTTTGTAGATGGAGTTTGTCAGCAAGACGGGTGAGAGTGGAGGAGGGATGTACATGATCAGTATCCTTTCCAAAAACGCAGCTCCCTGCACACCTCCAGCCACCTGTCTGTCCCCAGTAGAGCACATGGAGCCATTTCTGAGAGTGTGGGAGAGAAGGACAGAGAGATACCCTTCAGTGTACAGATATCCCCCCTGAGATGGAGAGACGGAGAGAAACAGGTCAATGAACAGATATACCCCTGAGAGAGAGGGATGGAGACACTGGTCAGTGTACAGATATCCCCCTGAGAGAGAGGGACGGAGAGACACTGGTCAGTGTACAGGTATCCCCCTGAGAGAGAGGGATGGAGACTCTGGTCAGTGTACAGGTATCCCCCTGAGAGAGAGGGAGGGAGACACTGGTCAGTGTACAGATCTCCCCCTGAGAGAGAGGGATGGAGAGACACTGGTCAGTGTACAGATATCCCCCCTGAGAGGGATGGACGGAGAGACACTGGTCAGTGTACAGATATCCCCCTGAGAGAGAGGGATGGAGAGACACTGGTCAGTGTGCAGGTATCCCCCTGAGAGAGAGTGGGACAGAGAGACACCAGTCAGTGTACAGAATCCCAGAGAGAGACGGACGGAGAGACTCTGTCAGTATACAGATCACCCCTGATTTATCAGCAATGAAAATGCATGTGACCAGCATGTTGTGGCGGAATGTTCCTTGACACCACTCCTGACCTGCATCGCGCTCTTGCATCCCTGGCCTGTGCTACGGTGGAATCAGTCGTGCAGGAACGGTAAGTAGATTTATGTCCCTTGGTGGTTGGCTCTTCTCATGGGGCAATGAACTGTGGACGGCAGGGGGGGATGTGTGTGTATGCGGACGTAGGTGTTCAGGTTGGGTATGCGTGCGAGTGTGTGAGCGGGACGGGTGTGTGCGTGTGAGTAGGGTGTGTATATGCATGTGCGTGGCGGGTATCTGTGACATCTCATGGTTATGAGGCCAGACGAGAGGTGTGGGGGGTGTGAGGAATGGGCTTCACCTCTGTGTCTCCCTGCTCCAATTTAAGTGCCATAGATCACGGTGGAGTCGCTGCTCCTTCTTTCACCGCTGCGGAGCAGACCCCTTCACTAGGCCGACATTGCCACCCTCTCTAGTGCAGGCTGAGATTCTCCTGTGCATTTGGTCGGGGTCTGCCTTCCACGCTCTGTCAGGAGGGTCACGGTAGCGGAGCCACCTGCTGGGAGCCGGGTTTGGGGGGGGATGAAGGAATGAGAGGGAGTTCTTGGCCATGGCGTGATTCTGCCTCCCCATCCCTCCCCTCCCCCTCTTTCTGAACCCCTTACCCTCTGCCTTCTCCTCTTTCCTTCCTCCCTCCTTCCACCACTCTCTCCTCCCCTCCCTCCCTTTCTCCTTTTTCCTCCGTCTCCCTTTCTCTCCCCTTTCCTCCCTCCCCACTCTCTTCTCTCCTCCTCTTCCCCTCCCTCCCCATCCCTTCCTCCCCATGCAGTTTCGGATCGCGGTCAGCCCGGATTTTCCGGCTCCTGCTCCGCAAATGTCATCTGGAGCAGAAGCAGGTGGAGGATTTTGCCATGATCCCAGCCAAGGAGGCGAAGGACATGATGTACCGCATGTTGTCGGAGAACATTATCTTCCTGCAGGTGGACTTCGCCATCCTCTATGTCCTTTACCCTCCCCCACAAACCCTCCATCCTTCCCCTCAAACCCTCCCTCTCCTGCTTCCCCTCCCAGGAGGAATAACCCTCCCCCCGAAACCTTACCTCCCATCCACCTTGCCCGAAACCTCCCCTCTCCCCCAAATCCTACCACCTCCTGTCCCAGACTTTCTCCAGCCTCCATCTGTACCCCTTCTCCTTGCAGGAAATTCCCAAGACACCGGATCACGCTCCTTCCAGAACCTTCTACCTGTACACAGTCAACCTGCCGGCCACCGCCCGCATGATATTACAACGCTGTTACAAGGTAAACACAGCAGTACAACTCTCACTCCTGGACATCTGTTCTATCCCTGGAGGGTTCATTGGGGTCACTGAATGTGAGGGGTGAGGTTTCCACTGAGGGGAGGTGAGATACAATTCAGAGGACATGGGTTAAGGTTTAGCAGGAACATTGAGGAAGGAAACCTCTTTGCACAGAGAGCGGTGGGACCGTGGAACGAGTTGCCAGCTGAAATTGTGAATGTGGGCTCAATTTTAACATTAAAAAAGAACTTGGGTAGGTACATGGATGAGAGGGGTACGGAGGAATATGGACTGGGTGCATATCAGTGGTTCAGCTCAGTCTAGAAGGGCTGAAGGTCCTGTTTCGGTGCTGTAATGTTCTCTGGGTGCAGCAAGGTCTCAGTTGAGGCCTTGAGGGCGAAATCATTGGATGATCCAACTCCTACCCCCGGAACATCAACAGGTTCTCACTGAGGGTGGGTTTGAAGGTAATGGGAATATAGAACATTCCAGCACAGTATAAACCTACTCAACAATCTTCCATCTATTTTTCTTCCATCCATGTGCCTGAGTCTTTTAAATGTCCCCTAATGTTCCAGCCTCCACCACCACCCCGGCAATGGACTCTAGGTGCCCACAACTCTCTGTGTAAAAACTTACCTCCCTTCACTTTGTGCACATGTCCTCTGGTGTTTGCTATTCCTTCCCTGGAAAAGCATGGAACCATAGAACTCTACAGCACAGAAAACAGGCCATTCGGCCCTTCTAGTTTGTACCAATCATTTTTCCGCTAATCACATTGACCTGCTTCCATTTCATAATCCTCTATCACCCATCCATGTTTTTATCCAATTTGTTCCTAAAACTCAAGATCGAACCTGCATTCCCCAAATCAGATGACAGCCCATTCCACACTCCTACCACCCTCTGAGTGAAGAACTTTTCCCTAATGTTTAGGGAAACATTAGGGAAACCTTTCCCCTTTCAGTTTAAAATTATGACCTCTCGTATTTATCTCCCCCGAAAAAGCCAACTCTGTTTATACCTCTCTTGTAAACCTCGATTAAATCTCCCTCTTCTTCGCTCCAAGGAATAAAGTCCTGTTACAAGCCCAGTGGACCCCAAAATATTTACCAAGACAAATGGTTACTTAAACAAAAGTTGCTTTTAATTATCTTTAAACATGAAAATTGAATCAAACTTTAACTTATCGTTATTGACTTACTTAACATAACCCCCTTCTAATTCCAAACGCACGTGTGTGTAATGTGTCTGTAAGTTCAGAAAAGTTCTTTGGTTCTTCTCATTCCTCCAAGTTCACTGGTTGCAGGCAATTCTTACACTGTGCAGAGAATTTAACATGTATAAAGTTCACCAGGTTTTGGTGCTCGAAAGGTAAATGGTTACCACTCAGGAAGGTTCTTGTCGGTTTTCAGAGAGAGATTTGTTGTTCCAGGACATCCACAACTGATGTACTTCCACCAGTCACTCCAGTGTCTTGCTGACAAAACCGTCAAGGTTCTCCAGATGATAACCTCTTTCTTTCTGATCACCACAGAGTTCCTTTAGGTTTCACTGATTCCAAGTGAAACATTGGACAGCCAGTCCTCTTGCATGAACCACAAGGGTTGTCTTCCAAATGGGGCTTGCCAGCTTGTCCTGTTCCAGTCCCAGCTGCTGTCACTGGCTTTAACACTGTAGAAGTGATCTCTCACGCATGCCGAGAGAAAACCTATTTGACTCTCTCTGCTTGCAAAACCACATGAATATCTATATACTCTGTCACAGTCCTAAGCTGCTTAATCTTTCCCTGTAACTCAACTCCTGAAGTCCGGCAACATCCTAGTAAATCTTCTCTGAACTCTTTCACTCTTATTGATATAATTCCTGTCAATATTTTAAATTTGGCCTCACCAATGTCTTAAGCAACTTCAACATAACATCTCAACTCCTATACTCAATACTTTGATTTATAAAGGCTAAGATGCCAAAAAGCTTTCTTTACACCCTGTCCACCTGCAACTCTATTAAGTAACCTCTCACCCTTTTTCACTTCAAAGAGAAAAGCTCTGCTATCCTTGTCTCATAAAACAGGTTCTCCATCCAGACATATTCCCGGCATTTCAGGCCTGAGCCTTTCCTCAAGGTAGAGGTAATAGAGAGGCAGGCACCTTAATAGAGGGGTGGGGGAAAGTACCGATCAACAGGCAAAAGGTGTTCATTGGGCATGATGAGAGATCAGGAGAGAGGAAAGGTGAGAATTGGCTCTGTGAAAGGAAGGAAAAAGGAAGAGTGAAAACTAGAGGAAAGGGGGTGTGGGAGTGTACCAACGAAAACTGAAGGTCAATGTTAATGCCATCTGGTTGGAGAAGATAAGGTGTTGTTCCTCTAATTTATGGGTGGTCTCAGTCCAGCTGTGCATCAGACCATGGACAGACATATCAGCAAGGGGAATTGAAATGGGTGGCCACTGGGAGATCGATGCTGTTGCACTGAGCAGAGACGAGGTACTCAAAGAAGTGATCTCCCAATCACTCCGATGTAGGGGAGACCACAACAGGAGCACGGGATGAAGCTGATGACCCGTGCAGATTCACAAATGAAATGTTGTTTCACTTGGAAGGGCTGTTGAAAGGCCCACCACAGCCCTCCGTGAAGCCATGCCCCAGGAAGAAGCAATTTCCCAGCCTGTGGGTCAAAGATCCTGTGTGCTGGATGGAGAGTCTTCTATAATTCCTTGACCCCTAGTTAGGCAACGTTCCTGGTAAATGTAATCAATAGAGGAAAGGGAGACACCCAGTGATCTTCTCAGCTGTTTTAATGACCCTCTAGACTTCTGGTCCGATGCTTTACAGCTACCGTCCCACACATTGATGCACCCAAACAGGCTGATGGGGGCCGGTAGCCTTACCCACCTCAACCCCCTGAGGAAGTGTCGGTCCTGATCATGAGGAGGTGTGGTGGGTCCAGGATAGGTCCAAGGATCTTTGTGATAAAACCGTTGGTGTGCAGTGGGGAGTGGTCGACCTTCATCCTCCTGAAGTCCACAACCTTCTCCCTTGTCCAAGTTGAGACACAACTTGTTATTCTCACACCATTTTATGAGCTTTTCTACCTGCTCTCCGACGGCAGCGTTCCCTCTAGATGTTCTTGACGGTGGAGAGAATTTTGTCTGTGATGTCCTGGCCTACGTCCACTACCTTTTGGAGGGCTTTCCGCTCAGGGGTATTGGTGATCCTGTACCAGACCTTGATAAAAGTGTGTTGGATCCAGGAAAGATCATCTGAGATGGTGATTCCCAGGAATTTAAATTTGCTCACCCTCTCCACCTCTGATCCCCAATCATCTCTGGACTGATTTTTGGACATTTTATTTCAGACTGTGGTTAACCTCATTGATCGACGCGAACACGAAACACGGGAAAACAAGTAAGTGCACTAAGGTTGCCATTTGCCTTCCGGGAGGGGTTGGGAACCCAGCTGCAGAACGGGCAAGAGGTGAGGTGAAGGTCTGCACAGCCGGTGAAAGCCCAGCTGGGGCTGTCTGGACAAGGGTGTAGATCCCAACTCAGACTCCAACTTCCCCCTCCCCTTCCTCTTTCCCCCTCCCCTTCCACTCTGCCCCCTCCCTCACCCTCTTCCAACCCACCCACTCCCCTCCCCCACCCCTGTCTCGCTCCCTGCCCCCTACCCCTCTCTCTCCTCCGCCACTGCCTTCCTCTCTTCCCCCATGACCCCCTGCCCATCAGAAGACTCGTGGTGGTAATATGTGGGTAACAAAGGGAAGCCTAGCGGAGGGGATGGTATTGGGCAGAGGTACAAGGATGAAAGCGAGTTTCCTTGGGAGGGGCGCAGATGCTCGATCCTCGACCGTTGAATCCAAGGCTTGTCTCAATACAGGGGGTGGGCTGAGGCAAGGATGGCGGCTTTAATTCTGACGCTCAGCATGGTACAGGCCCTTCTGGCCATTAACCTACAATCCTTTGTACGTTTTTGGTGGAAGGGAGTTAACCGGAGTCAACCCCTGCAGACAACTTGAGGAGAACACTTGATTTGAACTTAGGTCGCTGGCTCCGTTACGGTGCGCTGCTGACCACGACTTTGACCTCCCCTTCCAGGCGTCTGCTTGAGAAGTCGCAGCGGATTGAGGCCATCATGGCATCGATGCAGGCCACTGGAGCCGTGGAGGTACAGCTGCAGGAGATCGAGGAGATGATCACGGCTCCTGAGCAGCAGCAACTGGAGGCACTCAAACACAACGTCAACATGTGAGGACCATTCCCCCCCCATCCCCACCCAGAAGGGCCTGGCCATTAATTGGGGGGTTGGAGGGAGCCATTAGATTGAGGGAGTTACTCAGTTTTGGCCCCGTTAATTTAGATATAATAAATAGGAGCAGGAGTCGGCCATCCTGCCCAACCCGTTCATCTCCACCCACCTGCCTTTTCCCCATATCCCTTAATTCCCCAACTCTGCAAAAATCTATCCAACCTCGTCTTAAATGAGGTCGCTTCCAATGCTTCAGCGGGCAACAGATTCCACAGATTCCCCACCCTCTGGGAAAAGCTGTTCCCTCTCATCTCCATCCTAAATCTACTTCCCTGGATCCTGAGGCTGCGTCCCCTCGTTCTGGTCTCCCCACCCCACCACCCCCCCCCCCCCACCAATGGGAACAACCTCTATCATCTCCACTCTGCCTTTTATATGGGTTTCTACAAGATTTCTCTCATTCTTCTAAATTCCAGCGAGTACAGCCCCAGACTCCATCTCTCCTCACAGGCCAACCCCTTCATCTCTGCAACCAACCTGGTGACCCCCCCCCACCTCTGCACGGTAACCAGCCCCTCCAGCTCTCGGCCCCTCCAGCTCTCGACCCCAGATCAATCCATGTGACAATTAACCAACCGACCCTGTACATCTTGGGAGGGTGGGAGGAAACCCACATAGATCATAGGGAGAGCAAACTCCTCACAGACAGTGAACCCTGGTCACTGGTGCTGTAAATAAGGGGCTTGGGCCCTCTTCCCACATTTGAACAGCCTGCCATGGGACAGTGTTGGTCAATGGGGTGATCCAATAGGACTTTCTAGGTAGGAAATGGATAAACATTTATTCAAGAATGTTGGTAATATGGATATTATTAGAGCATTGATTGGTTGCTGTACTTTAAGGCCATAAAACACGAGTAGAAATAGGCCATTCAGCCCATCGAATCTGTCCAGCCATTTAATCCTTTCTCCCACTCAGCTCCACTGCCCGACCTCTCTATAAACTTTGATGCCCCTGGCTGAACAAGAACCTTAAATACACCCAATGACCTGGCCTCAACATTTGCCTGTGGCAACAAATTCCACAGCTTCACCTTTCACTGGATGAAATTGCTCATCGTGTCTCTGCTCTAAGCGGATGTTCTTCAAGCTTGAGACTGTGCACCTCTTGCTCCACTCTACATCTACTCTGTCCAGGCCTTTCAACATTCAAAATGTTTAACTGAGACTTCCCCCTCACCCATTCTCCTCAATTCCAATGAGTACAGCCCAAGAGCTGTCAAACAAAACTGCTCACAATACTCCAAGTGAAGCCTTATAAAGCCTCAACATCACATCCCTGTGCTTGTTTTCAGTTCCCTCTTGAAATGAACGTCATTGTTGCATTTGCCTTCTTAACCAACTCAACCTGCACGTTTACCTTCGGGCTGTCCTGCACGAGGACTCCCAGCTCACCTGCATCTGGGGATTTTCAATTTTCTCCCCATTTAGAAAATAGTCCACCCATTTTTTTTTCTACGAAAGTGTATGACCGGACACTTTCTGATGTCGTATTTCATTTGCAATTTTAGCTCAGCCCCCCCTCCCCTCTGCCTGACAGCCCTGACATCCTGCTCCGACAGGAGCCGGAGTGCGCTCCGAGGCACCTCTCCTGCAGCTGTCCCTTTCAGGTGGACAGCGCAGCGCTTTCAGGGCTGCCACCTGAATGACCATTCCACAAGCCTGCATTGGCTTCTGTAGGCGCATTCTTCACGGAGAATGCACCTGAAAGTGGCTACTGAGTGTCTGTGGATCCTGCAGCAACAACAGACACCTGGTCGATCCATCGGCCACCTGAGCTCCAGATCCAAACCTCTGATCCAATCCGGAACCCTTCAGCGCCCGAGGCCCTTTGGGAGCCCTTCTTACCCTCAGCATCCTCAGTCTCCATCAGCCCGCTGCCTATGTGGGTCACCAACATTCTGTATCCATTGGATATTGGTACAAGTTTGGGGTTCACACTGTTGGCTTTTGGCGGGTGGGGTTAGAGGGTGAATGAAATCCTAAGCTGGCATGTGGTTTTGGCTGCTGAGTGTGTCTTTGACTCCCCCTCTTCCCCCCCCCCCCCCCCATGCAGGCTGGATTCAAGCGAGAACCAGGTGGATGAGACCATATTCGTGCTGGAGTCGTACATAGCCACCACCCGGATTGAAAAGGAAGTGCCAGCAAAACGGTGAGCTGGAAGGGGAGGCAGGTTTGGCCTGTCTGAGATCAGCTCGGACTCTCCCCTCTGGGACTCGCCAAAGCTTGGGATCAGTGATGGGCGCAGGACTGTTTAATAAAGAGACATTTCTTTTAACGCATGTCCAGCAACTTCTTGTTCCCGTGGATGATTTTTGGGGCCGGTAATGGGTAAATCGGGCACTTAGAATACTACAGCACAGTCTGTAGTATTGTGTCGACCTATACATACCTACAAAATAAAATGACCTCGTAACCTTCTATTTTTCTTACATCTGTGTGCCTGTCTAAGAGTCTCGACATTCCCCTATTGTCCCAACATCCACCACCATCCCTAGCAATGCATTCCAGGCACCAACAACTCTGTGTGTGTGTATATAAAAGAAAACCCATAGCCCTGATGTGTTCCCTAAACTTTGTACACATATCCCGTTGTGTTCTGCCCACCTTATCTAAGCCTCTCAGAATCTTGTAGACCTCTATTAAGTCTCCTCTCATTCTTGGCTCCAATGAGAAATGCCCCAGCTTTGCTAACCTTGCCTCATAAGACCTATTTTCCAATCCAGGCAGCATCCTGGTAAATCTCTGCTCCCTCTCCCCATCCTTCCTGTAATGAGGTGACCAGAACTGAACGCCATATTCCAAGGGTGGTCTCACACAGAGTCTCCTCAGCTCTCGACCTTTAGACCTCAATCCCCTGACTAATGAAGACCAACACACCATCGACCTTAACTGTTCCATCAACCTGCATGGCGACCTTGAGAGATGTATGGATTTGGACCCCAAGGACTTCCACTTGGCTGAAGTGTTCAAGGAGGGTCAGAACAGTAAAGTGCGGCTGCCTTGTAACTCTGGCAGTGCTTGCCTGGGGCCTTATTAATGTAGCAGATTACACAAACTGGGAGAAACTCAGCAGGTAGCATAGTGTCCATAGGAAAGGTCACCAATATTTCAGGCCTGATCCCCTTCATCAAGGTTTAAACAAAAAATCAGGCAGGTGGCTCCTCTCCCTTTCCCCTTCTTTCTTACTCTTCACCTTCCCTGGCAGACAGCATCTATGGAGACAACTTTTGCGTTTGTGAGCTTGCTTTTGTTGTGAATGGTTGGCACTGATGCAGTGAAGGGCCTGCTCCTGTCTGAGAGGAGAAACTGGCCCTCAGCTGAAGTCACAGTGAAGCCCCTTTAAGCAGACGGGAGGGTATCCAGCTTGTGGACCTCTTCAGTGTGGCAACAGGTAATTCTTCATCGTTTAAACCTAAAGCTTTTTAAGGCTGCGATTTGAACAGTGGGTGTAATGCTGATGAGCCTGTTACGGGATGCGGAAAGGGGACAGGAAAGATGTTACCTGGATTAGAGGGAGTGATGGGGAGAGGTTAGACAAACTGGGTTGTTTTTGCTGGAGCATCAGGTCACCTGATGGAAATGCATGAAATTATGAGTGAGGTAGACGGGTATAAATGGCAAATACTAGAGGGCATGTGTTTTAAGGTGGGGGGGTGCATTTAAAGATGTATGAGAATGTTCTTATGCTGCAGGGAGCGATAGCTGTCTGGAACAAGCAGAGACAATAATAGCTTTTAATAAGCTTCTAGATCGACACGTGAATAGATCATGTATAATTAGCAGTTTTACAGATGTTGGTGCAGACCAAAGGACCTCTAAACAGAAAGGAGAGTGCAAGTTGGAGAACTGCATGACAACCTCTCTCAAATCACGGATACACTTTTGTGATGGTCCCAAGTTCAGTGTGAATTTGGTTTTGAGCAGGATGGAAAATGTCAGGGCTAGCTAAGTTTTTTTTTAAACACAGAGTAATGGGTGCCTGGAATTCAGTTGGAAGCAGGTAGAATGGGAATACTGAAAAGACTTGGGTGTAAGAAAAATAAGAGGGTTCTGGGTGTGAGAGAGGGAAGATTGTTGAGGTTTATATAGGTCAGCACATCGTGGGCCGAAAGACCTGTACTGTGCTGGAATGGAAAGATAAAATACACATCAACACTTCTGTTTTCATGTCTTTTAATTGCATTAACTGGGTTGATACATTAAGGTTCAGTGAACAATTCCAAAACCTACAGCCTTGGCTACATCTACATCACTTGGATCAAGGGGGAGAGAAGTCAAAGCTCAGAAATGAAGGAGGAGGAACTCAGTTGGACTCGCAACATCCAGACAGGAGCTAACGGTGAGCCCTTCCTCAAGGTATCACGGACACTGAGACCAGCTGAGTTCCTCCAGTGTTTCTGTGCTTTTACTGCAATCACAGCATCTGCAGACATTAGTGTTTTTCCGCCCTCGTTGGTAAGAGAAACCTGCCCTTGACCCCGACAGGGCTTCGACCATCACTTTGAACTCTGGGGCCCTGTAATCTGCAGCAGATTGGTGAGGAAATGTTCACTGAAGTCAACAAGATTAAGTGTACAGGCAGAGGTACCTCCATGATAGGCACAGCGTAGCTTCAACCTTGCTAATCTCGTCCTGCCAGACGGTGGTCTTTGGAAACTGTTTTAAAATATTTTTCTATACTATTTACAAAATATTCTCGACTGAAAATAGAGCTTTTGCTTTCTCTGTACAGGAGGTTCACTTACATAATTTGTTTTTAAAAAAGGGGGAAATCAGCATTGAAAATATACACAAGTTAACATTTAAAAAAGATAACGCTTCCTGCCACGTCTCGGGTTATTCATGGATCTCCCCCACCAAGGTCTGGTTGGGATTCTTCCGGATGGCTGCAGAGTTTCGCCTTCTGGAGCCCAGGAACTGGGACAAGGTTCTGCCTAAGTGGTGCCTGACGTTTCAGCCTTTCTCAGGTGGATGTGGGATGGATTGCAGCAACCTCTGAGCTCTGTTCGCCGAGGGACAGTCTCTTTCTGGGCTGCATCCGATCACCTGTTACCACTTTAGCGATGCTGGTGTTCGTTTCCGTCATGCCTCTTCAGAACTGGTGATGGCGCAGATCAGAAGCCAACAGTGCTGCCAATCCCTCTCACTGAGTGGGTACTATAGGAAGAGCAGGTGCTACTGTGCAGGTCCAAACAAGGCAGGCGGGTGCCCGGAGTTTGTGGTGACCGAACCAATCTGGAGTGATGCTCCCTCCTCGAAGCTACTGTGGATCTGATCCTGCTTGTGCGATTGCTTTCTTAGTCTAAAGATATGATGTCCAGGGCATTACTGGGTGTGGCTCCACTGGCTAAAGGGCCACTGCAAGGAGCCGGGTGAGTTTCCTTGGGCACGCCACCCGTGATGATGCTGCTTGTCCGTTGCACGGTGCGAGCTGGGCTGACGACCGGTTCCAAGAATTGGGCTGAGGAGGTGAAGGGGAAGAAGTGACTGAGCGAGGGGTAAACAGAATCTGGGTCCTCCGACGAGCTGCTGATGACCGACCGCTGGTTCTGCGGGGAGAGAAATCAGATCCGGTGAGGGAGGCGTTGCCATCGCGACCCTGTCAGCATCTCAGGCGCATCCACTGGCACTAAGGCTGTGCTGCAGAACAGAGGGAGTATACCTCACCTGTCACATCTCTCAGAAGTGTGAGGGGTGCGTTGCTATATCTAACCTGCATTTGACAGCACAGATTAGAACAAACTTTATTTCTGACCCATGAGGTCCTGCCCTGGGAGTACAGTGCAGTGTAGAACAAGCTTTACTCTGTATCCAACGAGTACAGTGCAGTGTAGAACAAGCTTTACTCTGTCTCCGACCCGTGTGGTCCTGCCCTGGGAGTACAGTGCAGTGTGGAACGAGCTTTATTCTGTCTCCAACTCGTGTGGTCCTGCCCTGGGAGTACAGTGCAGTGTGGAACGAGCTTTACCCTGTCTCCAACTCGTGTGGTCCTGCCCTGGGAGTACAGTGCAGTGTGGAAGGAGCTTTACCCTGTCTCCAACTCGTGTGGTCCTGCCCTGGGAGTACAGTGCAGTGTGGAAGGAGCTTTACTCTGTCTCCAACTCGTGTGGTCCTGCCCTGGGAGTACAGTGCAGTGTGGAACGAGCTTTACTCTGTCTCCAACTCGTGTGGTCCTGCCCTGGGAGTACAGTGCAGTGTGGAAGGAGCTTTACTCTGTCTCCAACTCGTGTGGTCCTGCCCTGGGAGTACAGTGCAGTGTGGAAGGAGCTTTACTCTGTCTCCGACCCGTGTGGTCCTGCCCTGGGAGTACAGTGCAGTGTGGAAGGAGCTTTACTCTGTCTCCAACTCGTGTGGTCCTGCCCTGGGAGTACAGTGCAGTGTGGAACGAGCTTTACTCTGTCTCCAACTCGTGTGGTCCTGCCCTGGGAGTACAGTGCAGTGTAGAACAAGCTTTACTCTGTATCCAACGAGTACAGTGCAGTGTAGAACAAGCTTTACTCTGTATCCAACGAGTACAGTGCAGTGTAGAACAAGCTTTACTCTGTCTCCGACTCGTGTGGTCCTGCCCTGGGTGTACAGTGCAATGTGGAACGAGCTTTACTCTGTCTCCAATTCGTGTGGTCCTGCCCTGGGAGTACAGTGCAGTGTAGAACAAGCTTTACTCTGTATCCAACGAGTACAGTGCAGTGTGGAACGAGCTTTACTCTGTCTCCAACTCGTGTGGTCCTGCCCTGGGAGTACAGTTCAGTGTGGAACGAGCTTTACTCTGTCTCCAACTTGTGTGGTCCTGCCCTGGGAGTACAGTGCAGTGTGGAACGAGCTTTACTCTGTATCCAACCCATGTAGTCCTGCCCTGGGAGTTCAACAGTATAGTTCAATCTCCCAAAAGGTAGAGAACAGACTCAAAACACTGGGCCAATAGGCTCAGGCTGCACAGCACCTTGCTGGAATTTTCATTGTCAGTATTCCTTCATTAAAAGAGTAGCCTGAAGTGTAAGTTCTGCCCACCATCCCTGTCAATTTGCTCTGTTGTAACATTGAGTTAAAATCAGATATAACTAGAATATTTCCCGGTTGAATCTGATCAAGCTTTAACCCACCTGGCTGTCCCCTTGGAGGAAGGAAAACAGATCCAAACCTGAGGACAAAAGAGAGAGGATCAGATTCTGTCATCCCCCTCTGTGGACGGGGTACATAAAACAGGTCACAAAAAAAAAAAGGCAGCGCTGCCGTTGGTGCAGAGTGAAGTCTCTGTGCTCCCCTGCTGGGTCCAACTACCCCAGTCTGATCTGCACAGTATTTAAATAGCTTGTTAAAGGAACTAACAGTGGTTAATTTTAAAATCCTGCAACTGTGAGGTCTGGACCCAAATGGCAGCACCTATGATCAGCAGTGGTCATGAGGGGTTGGAGACTCTGGGGAAGCAGGACACCAGAAATGTGCAGACCACCCATTTCCCCAGCCCTGTTTGAGGAGGAGAAACAAAAGAAATGACCCATGGGATGGTGACCTTGGCGGTGGAGGGGCTCTGAGGCTGAGAAGTGCACAGGTGGCAGTCTGTGGGTGACTCGAGGCGAGCTGCTGGCGACTGAAGTCAAGGGACTTACACCAGGCTGCTGGAGACTGGCTGTAGGGGTTACCAGGTATCAGAACCAGGATGCGAGAGGGGGCCTAGGGTGTTGGAGGCTTCCTGTTCGTGTCAGAGGACCTCAGGTTGCTGAGATGATTTGGACTGAAGGTTGCGGAAGTTGCAGGAGCGCTGGAGGTGAATCCTGGGAGTCTCTCTTGTTTCTCTTTCTCTGGCTGGAAGGCACTGGGCCTTTTTTTGCTGATGGTGAATCTTTGTCAGCCTTACATTGGACTAAACTAAATTTCTGTTTATTACATGACCACAAAATAATCTTCAAGCTGTCAGCCATGAAGCACTACAGGCAAAAGCTCCATTGGACTGCAGCGAGGCACACATTACAGTCACTGGAATCTTAACAAAGAGAAGGTGGAGGGATGTAGTGGTCAGTCAGCAAATGGTTAAAGGTCCCTTCATCAAGACCCCAGCCCCAAATGCTGACCAACATCGAGACGAGGCGGCTCCAGGCAGGAGACAGCAAGGAACCACAGTTCATGCCATCTCTTCGGAGGGGTGGGTGGAGGGGGAATGTGAAGTGTAAGATTACCTTGAAAGTCCGAAGGCAGCAGAGGCATGTGGTAGGACAGGTGGTATTCTGGGATGGAGAGCGAGGACAGGTAATCGGCAGAAACGGTGGAAGAGACAGGACTCTGTTGCACTGGAGGCAGCTGGTGAAGATTCAAGAATCTGCAGAGATTTAGAAGGAGTTACATATTCACTCTCACACACGTAACTGATGAGAGGGAGGGAGTAGAGACCCAGAGTCTTTCCCACAGCTTGATACGGCTGCATTACAGAGCAGGCAAATTCCCCTTTGCTTTTAATTTTGAATGTGTGTGAAATGGGATTCATAGGCCACTAACTATATGTGTAGAAACATGCATTTGTAAACGTGGCCATATGCAAGTATGTATGTGTGTGTGCGTGCATGCAAATCTGTCTACCCAATTCTTAAACTGACACTTTGGGGGGTTTCAGGGATAGGCTCATCATATCACAAGTTAGATGAGGAGGGGGCAGTTCTGCTGCAACCCAAAAACCGACACTGTGGATCACATATGTTAAATCCAAGGCACAAAGAAGGGGAATGATTGAACACAAACTCACTGCTTGTTGGCCGAGGCTTGGTGCGTGGGGGTCACGACGTGGCACTGTCTCTTCACTGGAGGTTCCTCTTCATCGGATGAGCTGTCCAATGTTAGATCAATCACCTCGGTGTTGGAACTAAGCTGGGAGCAGTATTTCCCTTGGGAGAAAGACTCCTTTGACACGGTGTTTGCTGGAAGAACAGAAAACACAAAGCCTTGGTTACCTGCAGATCATCCACAGACTCACGGGGTCAGATACACATCACATACAACCCAGAGATTCTTTGTCCTGTGGGCCAGGTAGAATTTCTACTTATCGGTAGTGGAAGTGTTGATGTACACACAGTTCTCAGATACACAGAGAGATAAAGTTTGGAGGAACTTGGGCCAAATAAATTGAAATGGGACTAGCTCGGGCAGGTAATGGTGAGCACAGACATGTTAGGCCAAAGGGTCTGTTTCAGTGTCATTATTAGGAGGACCTGAAACACCTCGATGAGTTTACTGTCATGTAACAAGAACAACCTACACATGCACCAAAATTCTACTTGCTGCCTAGAGGTTGTAATTTCCCTTATGAAACTTCAGGGTCTGTACCTACTGGAGACTGGCTCATGGGGACCAGGTATCGGAACTGGGATTTGAGAGGGTGCTGAGGGCAAGAAGGGCTCCTGAAAAGCCTCGGTTTTGAAGGCTTCCTGATCATGTAGGAGGTTTGGACCTGGAGCTTGGGATGTCGATGGATCGAACAGGAGTCTGGCTGCAAGAGTGCTGGTGGTGAATCAACACTCTTGTCTCTTTTGCTTCTCATTCTCCTATTGTTAGGGGTGCCAGGAAATGCTCATGGCAACTCTTTGTTTGCCTTACGGCAGGCCAAGGTTGAAGTAAATCATGTAGATTACATTTTTAATCTATTATTACATGACAATAAAAGGAATCTTTGAATCAATGTCCTTACCCTCAGAGTCACTGTAAGATGACCACAAGGGTTCCTGTTTAACTCTCTTTGGCTGCATCGGATTCCAGGAGCCATCTTCCTTGAACAGGATCTCGTCACAATGTGTGCATAAGTTGAGGATTTCCATGAAGAGCCTAGAAGCACAGAGAAGATGCTGAAACAATGGGTTGAAGGGTCGGAGGGGAACACAGATCCCCTCGACTAGTCCAGCACATCAACCCCAAGCTCCTTGTCACCGTCTCACTCT
Organism: Narcine bancroftii; assembly: GCF_036971445.1. Lineage (NCBI taxonomy): Eukaryota > Metazoa > Chordata > Chondrichthyes > Torpediniformes > Narcinidae > Narcine > Narcine bancroftii. The sequence continues at coordinate 196,185,983 of NC_091473.1, forward strand.
CTCGGGCAGAGAGGTAGGCGCACAGGCAAAGCAGAGAGGCACAGACACCTTCCATGTACCCGTCAATAATGAGGCTGTCGTAAGGCGCTTTCTTGTCACAGACAGGACAAACCCAGGTGGCCTTCTTCTCGTTCATCTGCAGGTAGAGCACAGCGTCGAAACACTGCAGGTGAGTGCAAGTCAGCGCACGGCAGGGCACGAGGAGCCTCGTCTTTCCCAGCTGCAGGAGGGAACAAGGCAGTTAGTCTGACTCGCTTGAGCACACCTTGTCACATGTCCTCAACCAGGGAAGGGAAAACCCGAGGGTTATGGCATGTGAAGGGGCACTGATTCTACGTTTCTTAAGCTCATTTTACTTTACTTGAAGCTCAGGATGAGAATTTCAGACCCACCAAACTAAAGACAAGCCATTCTCAACAGCAAGAGGCTACCAGGTACTGACAAGGAGCAATGTGGCCAATCAACTCCCTCCATTTTAAAGGGAATGTTGCAACTCAAACCAGTTGTTTCTGCCGTACAAAATATTTAAATGTAAACATACAGCATGGTAACGGATCCTTCTAGCCCACGAGCCTGTGACATCCAAATACATCCACGTGACCAATTAAACCCCTCCGTCTTTGGAATGTGGGAGGAAACTGGAGTACACGGAGGAAACCCACGCAGAAGAACATACAAACTCCTTAGAAGAATGGGCTGATTTGAACCCAAGTTGCCGGCGTTGGAATAGCATCGTGCCAAAAGCACCACCTGTACTTGTGGTTTCAGATGCAAAGATCCCCCACCCCGGGCAGGAAAATATTCTGCCCAACACATGGAAAATAAAATCACTGGGATGTCCCATGGCGACATCAGGAAGAGCAGGACGAGGCCATCTGGCCTATCAAGGCTGCTCTGCCATTCAACGTGTGCCTGCTTCATGGGAACACTATGTTAGACACTAAGCTCAATCTCAACAACAAGCTACTTACAGGGCAGGTAAGTGACACGCGTAGACTCGTTGTGGCAATCTCGCTGTCGGGATCGGCAGTCAGCTTCTCTTTGACTTGAATTAGAGGCACCAAATAAAAATTAAATATAAAATTAAATTTAAAGATAAAATATAAAATTTAATTTTCAAAAATAAAATCAAGTCTGCACAATTAACACAGCAAGAGAGCCTGTAACAGCAGGCCACCGCCCTGTAGGGTGAGGGGAAAGGTCAGAACAGTGATATCTCAGTGTCTACAGACTAGGCAGTGTGTGCTGACATGAGCTACTCGAAAAGGGAATTGGGGCAGTTTTTGCCTCGTCTCTAACCCCAAGGGCTCTTTGGCTTTTCTGCAGAGCTGACACTGAGATTCCATCCTCCGAACTGAGAGTCACTCAGATGGTGAAGTTCCCAAATTAGCACAGGGAGGAGTGAAGTAGGCTGGAAATCTCCACTGGCTCCCCACCCCCAAACCAGGAACCCCAACTGAGGTCCCACTATGGTCAATAAACAGACTTAAAATGTCTGTTTCAGAGCACATACATCGGTGGCAATATCGTGCTTCATTCTAGACTACTTAGGCCATTACATCCCTACCTACATAGTCATATATAGGTGAGTCAAAAATGCTGGAGAAACTCAGCAGGTCACAAAGCATTCTTTACGTGGCAAAGATACATAATCGTTTCGAGTCTGAGCCCTTCGTCACAAAGTGTGAGCAAAAAGCAGGCAGGCATCTGAATGAAATAGCGATGAAAGGGGCAGGGGGAGGAGCACAGGCAGGAGGTCAATGGTGGATATGGGTGGGAGGGCATGAGAAAAAAGCTGAGAAGCGATGAGGAAGGGGATGGCTCTCTGAACGGAAACGGAAGAGCTGGAGGAAAGGAGACTGAGTGATGGGGGAGTGAGACAGACAGACTGACAGGGGAGGGGCCCAACAGAAACCAGAAAAGACTATGTTAATGCCATCTAGTTGGAGAGTGTTTAGATGGAATATTAGGTGTTGCTTTTCTAATTTGCGGGAGTCCTTGGTTTGGCAGTGCACGAGGACATGGACAACATGTTGGCATGGGAGAGGAGTGAGAAGTTGAAATGGTTGGCCATGGGGAGATCCCCATCATTGAAAAAAATGACAATCAAAGCGTTTGCAGACCTTCCTGTTTAACTAGTGTTATATATGCCCCCTGAGCATAAAGCCCTCTCATCCTTCAATTGTCAAGAGCTGACAATTGTTCCTTATATACTGACCCTTTCATTCTAGTAAATCTTCTCTCCAATGCCAGCATGTCTTTTCTAAAATAAGGCACCCAAACTGTACACAGTACTCCAAGTGAGGTCAATTAACTTACATTTTTTGGGGGATATGGGAGTAAACCACAGCACCCAGGCTGAAGCCAGGCACTTATAGTATCAACCATGGAGGTAACAATGAACCCAGGTCGCTGGAGCGGAGATGCACCCTTCACCAACCCCCTCCTCCTTCCCAAATACCACTTACTCAGTGCCCGCGAGTGGTCTGGGTTCCGAATGCCCTTGGCTCTCAGCCTTTGCAAGAGCGTGGCTGAGGTCAGCTGCTTGACCAGATACACAGACACAGAGTAATTCTGCACAAGAGAAGATAGAGAGGGAATCAAAGGAGAGCCGGCAAGTGTTCCCTGAACCCCATGACAATAGAGGACAGCTGGTACTCACCCTGCCATACTCGGAGGACCAGTTCACCATGATCACGTTGGGGATGGTTGCCGTAAGCTTAACGAGAGAGGTGATGTTGATTGGCCGACTGGGTCGCTTTGGTTCCACTCCATTTTTAGTGGGAGGGAGATAGCCCTGGTGGGGCGGGGGGGGGGGAGAAAAGAGAGTCTAGTAATCAAATGGTGAAAGTAAGGTCAGACAAACTTACCTTCTGTTCTTCTTCTCTTCTCTTTGGCTTGGCTTCGCGGACGAAGATTTATGGAGGGGGTAAAAGTCCACGTCAGCTGCAGGCTCGTTTGTGGCTGACAAGTCCGATGCGGGACAGGCAGGCACGGTTGAAGCGGCTGCAGGGGAAAATTGGTTGGTTGGGTGTTGGGTTTTTCCTCCTTTGCCTTTTGTCAGTGAGGTGGGCTCTGCGGTCTTCTTCAAAGGAGGTTGCTGCCCGCCAAACTGTGAGGCGCCAAGATGCACGGTTTGAGGCGATATCAGCCCACTGGCGGTGGTCAATGTGGCAGGCACCAAGAGATTTCTTTAGGCAGTCCTTGTACCTTTTCTTTGGTGCACCTCTGTCACGGTGGCCAGTGGAGAGCTCGCCATATAACACGATCTTGGGAAGGCGATGGTCCTCCATTCTGGAGACGTGACCCATCCAGCGCAGCTGGATCTTCAGCATCGTGGACTCGATGCTGTCGACCTCTGCCATCTCGAGTACTTCGACGTTAGGGATGAAAGCGCTCCAATGGATGTTGAGGATGGAGCGGAGACAACGCTGGTGGAAGCGTTCTAGGAGCCGTAGGTGATGCCGGTAGAGGACCCATGATTCGGAGCCGAACAGGAGTGTGGGTATGACAACGGCTCTGTATACACTTATCTTTGTGAGGTTTTTCAGTTGGTTGTTTTTCCAGACTCTTTTGTGTAGTCTTCCAAAGGCACTATTTGCCTTGGCGAGTCTGTTGTCTATCTCATTGTCGATCCTTGCATCTGATGAAATGGTGCAGCCGAGATAGGTAAACTGGTTGACCGTTTTGAGTTTTGTGTGCCCGATGGAGATGTGGGGGGGCTGGTAGTCATGGTGGGGAGCTGGCTGATGGAGGACCTCAGTTTTCTTCAGGCTGACTTCCAGGCAGTTTCCGCAAAGCAGGATGTCAAGCGCTGAAGAGCTTGCTCTGAATGGGCAACTAAAGCGGCATCGTCTGCAAAGAGTAGTTCATGGACAAGTTTCTCTTGTGTCTTGGTGTGAGCTTGCAGGCGCCTCAGATTGAAGAGACTGCCATCCGTGCGGTACCGGATGTAAACAGCGTCTTCATTGTTGGGGTCTTTCATGGCTTGGTTCAGCATCATGCTGAAGAAGATTGAAAAGAGGGTTGGTGCGAGAACACAGCCTTGCTTCACGCCATTGTTAATGGAGAAGGGTTCAGAGAGCTTATTGCTGTATCTGACCCGACCTTGTTGGTTTTCGTGCAGTTGGATAATCATGTTGAGGAACTTTGGGGGACATCCGATGCGCTCTAGTATTTGCCAAAGCCCTTTCCTGCTCACGGTGTCGAAGGCTTTGGTGAGGTCAACAAAGGTGATGTAGAGTCCTTTGTTTTGTTCTCTGCACTTTTCTTGGAGCTGTCTGAGGGCAAAGACCATGTCAGTAGTTCCTCTGTTTGCGCGAAAGCCGCACTGTGATTCTGGGAGAATATTCTCGGCGACACTAGGTATTATTCTATTTAGTAGAATCCTAGCGAAGATTTTGCCTGCAATGGAGAGCAACATGATTCCCCTGTAGTTTGAGCAGTCTGATTTCTCGCCTTTGTTTTTGTACAGGGTGATGATGGTGGCATCACGAAGATCCTGAGGCAGTTTTCCTTGGTCCCAACAAAGCTTGAAAAACTCATGCAGTTTGGCATGCAGAGTTTTGCCTTCTGTTCAAGAAACTGCAAAAGCACCAAACGATCCAAACGATCCAAGGAGCTAACCAACACCCTTTTCCTCCCCCCCCCTCCTGGTTTAGGGACCAGCCATTACACCAACGAAAGCTGAAGAACTGGTTCACAGACCATTTCCACATATTATTTTTCCAGGGTGCGGCTCATGGTGTATCAGGTTATGCTGGTTGTGACACAGGGAGCAATCCAATGATTTAAATGTGACTGAAGGAATTCCATGAGGAAGCTTTTAGTTTCTCCCACATACTTGGAGGCAGATTCCCTCTTGACAATCAACCGTGGAGTTCTGTTGGGCATTGTCACTGTCAAATGTTGCCTGCTGCAACATTTCCCAACCGCTCAAAATGACCCAAAGTAGAATCGAGGACATAGAAGGCAATTTAAGGCTCAAATTCAGGCACAGTGACAGGAAAATGCTGCATTTGTTCAAAAGCAGTGAAATTGGGTTAACGCAACGCTATTATACAGCACAAGCGACCAAGGTTTGAATCCCACCCTGTCTGTAAGGAGTTGGTATGTTCTCCCTGTGACCTGCGTGAGTTTTCCCCGGGTGCTCCTGTTTCCTCCCACCCTTCAAGAACAAATCTGTAGGCTAATTTGGGTGGCACGAGTTTCAATGGCTGCAATCAATTACTACCGTGTTCTATATATAAAAGGTGAAATTTAAAAGTCTTCAGATATTGCAATCGAGTGCAATACACAATGTGCTAGGGAAACTCAGCAGGTCACACAAGAACTCTAGGAAGTAAAAGACTACCAATGTTTCATGAGGTAGAAGGGAAAAAAGTAAAGGGGTGGAGAGGGGGAGAAAGGAGTAAGAAAGGGGGGAGAGGAGAGAACAGGGAGGGAAGGGGAAGAGGGGCAGAAAGGGCGAGGCAAAGAGAGGATTTTAATCTAATCTGGAAAGTTCATTTTTTATGCCATCTGGTCGGAGGGCTTGCAGATGGAATATTTGGTGTTTTCCTCCAATTTGTGTGTGGCCTCAGTTTGGCAGTACACAAGGGTCGTGGATAGACATGCCAGTGGGCACGGGATGTGGAGTTAAAATGGGATGTCCCTGTTACTCTCCCATTCTGTGTCCAATTAACTCCGATAAAGAGTAGGCTGAAATGGGAGCACCAGATGCAGTGGATGACCCCTACAGATTCACAAGTGAAGTGTTGCTTCATTTGGAATGACTGTTTAGGGCCCCAAAAGATGATGAGAAAGGAGGTGTGGGTGTAAGTGGAGCATTTCTGTTGAAGATGGTTGGAATAATCTGGAACGAGGACCAACTCTAATGCATTTCCCCAAACAAATACATCATGTGTCTCGATCTTTGCAGGGCCCTTCATCAGCTTAATTCAAATAAACATTGCACTTGACTTAGTTAGGGGAAGGAGGGTCAGGTTCCAGACTTGACCTCGCTGTACGTAGCAGCAGCACTTGCTCAAATGCTTACCGGTAAAGGACAGAGCTTCCCGTTGACCTTCACAAACAAATTAGGAGGGAAATAATCTTCCTGTGGGCAGCTGGTCTCACATAAACAAAACCTTTGGAGCAAGATATTCAGAGTACAGTATAAGTAATGAGGCAACACACACAGAATCCTCTTGAACATACTGGTCTTCAACCCATCAACCAATCTTGAACAAAGGGCGCTCCACACACTGTCTACGAGTCACTCCAGTACCCAAAGGGTAAAGATGTAATGCAAAATAGCTTGAAAGCTTTTGTTGCCAAGGGCACCGAGGTTTAGAAATTGAAGGCAAAGTTGTGGTCGTAGGGCCAAGACTACAATGCTGATAATGTGGTCGGACCCATGCAGCACACGGGCTGCTGGCAACTTGTGGTCGAATAACCCACACAGGCTGCAGGAGACTGGCCAATGGGAACCGGGTATCAGATCCATGATTCGAAAGGGTGCTGAAGGCAAGAAGGGCTCCTGAGGGGGTTTGGGCACTGAAGCCTTCCTGATTGCATCGGAGGTTTAGATTTGGAGATTAGGAGGCTGCGGGCATACTGGAGGTGAATCCACAGACACTCAGTGTTTCTGAAAGGACTCTCCTTTGCTTCTCTTTCTCCTATTGCTGGGGGCACCGGGCTATGCTCATGGCAACTTTTCGTTTGCCTTATGGCAGACAGAGGTTCAGGGAGATCATATATATTACATTTTTATGTATTATTATGTAATGTATTATTACAAAGGAATCCTGAAATAGAGAACAGCTTTGAAAGCAGAGAATGTGCACAGCAGGCATGGGGGCCTCCATGATCTCTTTCTATGCACTAATTTCACAGCCTGTCAGCACCCTGCACGCCATGCTCTAATACTCTACCACAGCATTTCTAAACTGGTGGTCACTGAGTTTGATGGAGTTAGCCTACAGTGACGGGGGGGGTCTGCCTGGAGGTAAGCTATGGCTGAACCCAAATGTGACGCCATGAGATTGCTCAAACATATTTCCCACCAAAACAAGCTCCCGTTGGTGCTCATCTGGGAGGGGTATGAGTTCATCAGCACCAGGATTCCTTTATGGTCCTGCAAAAGTATGGAACATGTAACATTATGTTATCCTTCGAGACCATCCTGACCGGCTGCATCACAGTGTGGTCCTGCTGTCTGCCTCCTCTATGCCTCTCGTCACCTTGTAGACTTCTTCGACGGTAAGATTGCACCTGCCTCTACCACTTCTTCTGGCAGCGTCGATGTAAGCACAAGCTCAAAATGGAGGGATTAACGTCCACACGCTCAGCAGGAGTCAATCCACAGGACCACAGGAGTGGCAGGGAGGATCACTGGAGTCTCACCCCCGCACACATCCATGTGATCGACTGGGATTGTTACCTGAAGAGGGCATGCAAAATCACTGACCCCCTTCTACCCGGCACACAGCTGCTGCTGTTGGGGAAGAGATATCAGAGCCAGCACTACCCGGCTGAGGATCCCACGGGCAGTGAAAATGCTCACATTAAACCATCCGAGACTCTCACAAAACAATATTTATTATTTATTTGGATAGATGAAATACTTGTCCTACAAGTTTTGTCTATACGTGCCTGGGTGATCTGGTTCTGCATGTTTTGCACAGAGGACCAGAGAACGCTGTTTCGACGGGGTTCCTGAAATGTCACATGGCACTCCTTACAGGAAGGGTCCCTTCAGAGACACCGAGTGTCCTGGTTTCACCTCCTGTTCAATCATTGGGCAAACATGAGGCACCAGGTCCAACACGGTCAGGAACCCTTCTTGCCCTCAGCACCCTCTCGAATCCAAGCTCCGACACCTAGTTCCCATGGTCCACCCTCCAACACGGTCAGGAACCCTTCTTGCCCTCAGCACCCTCTCGAATCCAAGCTCCGACACCTAGTTCCCATGGGCCACCCTCCAATACGGTCAGGAACCCTTCTTGCCCTCAGCACCCTCTCGAATCCAAGCTCCGACACCTAGTTCCCATGGGCCAACCTCCAACACGGTCAGGAACCCTTCTTGCCCTCAGCACCCTCTCGAATCCAAGCTCTGACACCTTGTTCCCATGGGCCACCCTCCAACACGGTCAGGAACCCTTCTTGCCCTCAGCACCCTCTCGAATCCAAGCTCCGACACCTAGTTCCCATGGACCACCCTCCAACACGGTCAGGAACCCTTCTTGCCCTCAGCACCCTCTCGAATCCAAGCTCCGACACCTAGTTCAAATGGGCCACCCTCCAACACGGTCAGGAACCCTTCTTGCCCTCAGCACCCTCTTGAATCCAAGCTCCGACACCTAGTTCCCATGGGCCAACCTCCAACACGGTCAGGAACCCTTCTTGCCCTCAGCACTCTCTCGAATCCAAGCTCCGACACCTAGTTCCCATGGACCACCCTCCAACAGCCCTCAACGACCTTTCTGCCCACCCGATGAAGATCCAATGGTAATCTTTGGCAACCATTTTTATTAGCTACAATACCAGCACTCTAGCCAAAGAAGAATTTGTAGCAGGATCACTAGACACAAACGAGAAAGACGGTGGTTGGGGGTCTTAAAGGGTGATGGAAGCAGAAATTTTGCTCACATTAAAATACTTGTATGGATGTGTACTTTAAAGAGGTGCAACTTGCATGGGACAGGTGAAGTGCTGTAAGGGCCTAAATGGCTTCGTGCACTTGAATTCTCCAATAAAGCCATCACTCGGCTGCAAATGGCAACACCGTGCTCGCAACGTGGCAGCAGCTCCTGGGAGCAGTCACCCTCTTACCTCAGCTGTACTTGAACTGTGTGATCACCTTTGGCCCCAAGTAACAGGTCTCTGAAAGGAAAGCCACAGAACAACAACGTTAGTCCTCTTCGTAGAGCAGTTGCCTTGAATCCATATCAACATCAAAGTCCACAAAAGTGGCAGGGATAGCCACGCTGTGGTCAGCCTTCGTCCCAACTACTGTATACATTCCGGCTGACAGATGGTAGGGGTCATGGAAAGAGGCCCTTTGACCCAACCTGTCTACCCCAGGTGAAACCAATTGCCTGCTTTTGTCCCTATCTAAATGTCTGAGAACATCTTTGGCATTAAGTGTAGGAGTGTATAACGTGTGGGCTCGATTTTAATTTTTAAGAATTTGGACAGGTACATGACTTGGGGGGAGTGGTATGGAGGCTATGGTCGGGATGCAGGTCAGTGGGACTAGGGAGAGTAATAATTTGGCATGGAGTAATAGTTTGGAGGACGCGTTTCTGTCGTGTATTACAGCACAGTACAGGGCCTTCAGCCCATGATGTTGTATCATCCCACATACACCCAAGACTAAACCCTCCTTACCTGATAGCCCTCTATTTTTCTTTCACCCATGTGCCGGTGTCTCTTAAATGCCCTTATTGTTCCAGCTTCCACCCCTGGCAATGCATTCCAGGCATCCACAGCTCTGTAAAAAACTTACTCCCGATGTCTCCCTTAAACTTTTATCCACTTTACATGTTCACATCCAAACTCACCATTCGGATTTGTGCCTGCAAGATCGCAGCAGGTAGGATTTACACAAAACTGCTGGAGAAACCTGGCAGGTCCCCCAGCGTATAGAGGAGGCAAAGATACATAACGAACGTTTCGGGTTCAGGGCGTACGTTTTTGCCTCCTATGAACACCGAAGGACCACCCGAGTTTCTCCAGCAGTCTTGTGTAATTACAACAAGCACAGCGCCTGCAGGCTACCTTATTTCACAGCAGGCAGGACTTGCTGTCCAGTCAATTGAGACATCACGAGATAACACAAGCTTTCCCCCACCCAACAATGGAAGCTCCCACTGCACCCCTCCCACAGCTTCTGCTGTACTGCTGTTAGCCTGAGCTCCCACCTCATCCTTGCTCACTGTCAAGCATTACAACGCAATTCTATTTGATAGAAGCCCTGCAGCCAAAACTTTAAGCCGACTACCATTCCCACAATAGAGTATGCCGCACTATGCCCTCTGTCCAATGAACCCCACCAACCCCCCAAATAAGAATGATCTAAGGATGTAATGTCGAGATGTGCTGGCGTTGGAAAGGGCTCGAGAAGACTTGCTAGAGTGATACCAGGAATGAAAGAGTTAGTATATAGTTACTGTTTGTCAGCTCTTGGACTGTATATAGAGAACAGAAGGATGAGGGAGGACTTCACAGAGCATTTTGAATGCTGAAAGACCTGGACAGAGTGAATGTGGCTAGGATGTTTCCCACGGTAAAGGGGGTTGGGTCCTAGGACCAGGAGGCACAACTTCAGGATGAAATGGCGTCAATTTAACACAGAGCTGCAGAAAAAATTCTTTAGTCAAAGGGCGGAGTCTGTGAAATTTATTGAGAAAACACAGAAATGTTGTAGAAACTCAGCTGGTCTCAGCATCCAGAGGAGGGAAAGATATTTATTCCATCATTTCTGCTGTGTTTTTACTACAATCACAGAACTTACAGACTTTCAAATTTCACTTTGTCGAACTTGTTGCCATGGGCAGCTGCAGAAGCAAGATCACTGGGTGTATTTAAGGTAAAGATTGATAAGCATTTGATTAGTCAGGGCATCAAGAGTTACAGGGAGAAAGCTGGGGAGTGGGGCTGAGTGGGAGGGGGAGCAGACTCGATGGGCCTAGTTCTATTCCTATATCTTGTGAAAGCCAACCAACTCACCCCACCTAAAATACAGGACACCCAGCCTCACCTACTGTAGCCTCTGATCCTACCCTTCTGGCTCCAGCCTCCTACAAATCAAGTTTTTCTCCAGCCATATACAGTCATGCAATTTGGTAGAAAAAAAAACAAATGTGCAGACTATTTTCTCAATGAGGAGAAAACTGAACATTTCCAGATGCAAAGGGATCTGGGAGTCCTCAAGCATGATACACTAAAAGTATACGCAGGCTGAGTCAGTGGTGAAGGCAAATGCAATGCTGGCATTCATTTCAAGAACAGGGTACAAGAGCAGGGATGTGATGTTGAGGCTTTATAAGGCACTGGTGAACGCACACTTGGAGAAATGTGGGTGGTTTTGGGCTCCTCATTTAAGAAATGATGTGCTGACATTTGAGAGGGTTCAGAGGAGGTTCAAAAGGACAATTCCTGGATTATTGTATGAGAAGCGTTTGGAAGTCCTTGCCTTGTACTTGTTGGAATTTCAGAGAATGATGGGTGGGATCTCATTGAAACATTTTGAATGTTGAAAGGCGTGGACAGAGTAATGTAGAAAGGTTGTTTCCCATAGTGGGATAGTCTAGGTCAAGAAGGCACAACTTCAGGATGGAATGGTGTCTTTGGCTTGGCTTCGCGGACGAAGATTTATGGAGGGGGTAAAAAGTCCACGTCAGCTGCAGGCTCGTTTGTGGCTGACAAGTCCGATGCGGGACAGGCAGACACGATTGCACGAATGGTGTCTGCTTAGAACAGAAATGATAAGAATTTCTTCAGCCAGAGGATGGAGAATCTGTGGAATTTGTTGCCACAGGCCATTGTGGAGGTCAAGTCAGTGGGCAGAAATTGGTAGATTCTTGATTAGCCAGGACAACAAAGGATATGAGGAGAAGGCCAGACAGTAGGGAAATGGATTAACTCATGATTAGATGGTGGGGCAGGCTTGATGGGCTGAATGGCCTATTTCTGCTCTTTTCTTACACACCTCACCCCACCTCCCATTCCGGGATTGTTTAATTGTTCTCCAACTCTGACAAAATCATTATCCAGCAAATCATCGGTCTCCCCATGAGAAATGTTCGGTAAATCTTAAAACCCAGAACAATTCAGGAACATAAATCTCACCTGGATGAACAGATCTGCTGAACCTGTTGTGGAGTTAAGGCAAAAGTAACGACAGCCTCTTCAAACCGCTGCCCAGTGTTCGAGGCTATAAAGGCAATAGAGATTCACAGTTTAGAGATCTGTGACGGGTTATATTATATATAAATGTCTTTAAAAGAGATAGATTGTGGGGGTTTAGAGAGTACGTCATTTCACAACAAGACATTAACATTTCACAAAAGAGATCTCATTTTTGGGTCTGGAGCCTTGGGGGGTCATGTGGTTTTGCAAGAGGGAGAACTCAGTTCTGCAGTGGCTTTTGAGTCTGCAACATAACAAGCTGGCAAGCTTGGTTGGTTGAAAACCCCATTTTGAAGTCTGGTTGTGAGTTCTGAGTTCAGCCTGTTGAAAAACCCTTGTGGTCCTTACAAGGAAATGGCTGGCTAGAGTGTTTCACCTGAAATAAGGGAAACAAGAAGAACTCTGTGTGGTGACCTGGAAGAAGATGTTATCATTTGGAAAACCCTTTTGGCAAGACACTGAAGTGACTGATGGAAGTAAATCAGTTTGTGTGTGTCCAACGAGCCTCTCTCTGAAACCAACAAGAACCTTCCTGAGCGGTAACCATTTAACTTTAAGCACCAGCGTCTGAATTCTGTGCACATTATAAGAATTGCCTGATACCAGTGAATTTGGAGGACTGAGAAGTGAGATTGGACTGTGAATCAAAGAACTTTCCTGAACACATTATACATGCACGTAGAATTAGAAGGGGGTTAAGTTAATAGTAATAAGTTAAAGTTTGATCCTATTTTAGAAAATTAAAAGTAACTTTTGTTTAAGTCACCATTTGTCTTGGTGAACTTCTATTGCCGCTGGGTTTTGGGATCCTCTGGGCTCTTAACAGATCACAAAAACCCCCCGAAGCAGACACCATTTCCAACTGCCTTTTTTTTCACATGGGCCCTGCCCCTTAATGCCTCACAGAGAGAAAAGGGCACTGTTGTTCAGATTGCAGGGCAGGTGTCTCAACACGCAAGGATACACCTGATATGACTTCGACTTCTGCACAAGATCTGCAGCCATTCCACTCCAGCCTTGTGGAACCAAGAAAGTCTGCTCCTTGCCCAGAATAAGAACATAAGAAATAGGAGTTGGCTATCCGGCCCGTCGAGCCTGTTCCGCCATTCAATGTGATCATGACTGCTCTGATGATAGGCTCATCTCCACCTACCTGCCTTTTCCCCATATCCCCTACTATGTAAAAATCTATCCATCTTTGTCTTAAATATATTCACTGAGGTCGCCTCTACTGCTTCAATGGGCGTGAATTCCACAGATTCACCACCCTGTGGGAAAAGCAGTTCCTCCTCACTGCCATTCTAAATCTATCCACACTGTGTAGCAAGGTCTTCCCCCACCTTGCCCACACTGCGGCAGAGACCACCCCACCAAGAGGCCCTCCCACCCCACAGCAAACCCCACTCTAGCATCAAGAAACCTACTGCGATCGCCAGCTCACTGCTCTGAGACACACTCTATACCCTGGCACCGCAGGCCTGTTATCATGGTTCCTTCACAGCTCACAGGCAATCTATAGGCAGAAAGAGTGTAGCAGGAGAGCAGTCATCCATTTTTAGAGATGCACAGCATGGAAAAAGGTCTTTTGGCCTTCTGAGTTTCCATTGACACAAACAGAGGTGACCTGCACTCTCCAACCAGACGGCATTAACATCCAATTTCTGTTACCCACTTCCAGTGAGTCTCTTTTCCTATCCCTTTCACCTTTCCTCAAGCTTCCCACCCTCTTCCCTCTCCAGAGCACTTCTACCCACCCACATGCATCCACATATGTCCCCTTTACCTATTAGCTGTGCTCTTCCCCTGCTCCCTCCTCCCTCCCTTCCTCCCTCCCCTTCTCTTCCCCTCCCTCCCCTCCTCCTGCCCCTTCTTCCCTCCTCTTCTCTTCTCTTCCCTCCTCTCCTCCTCCCCTGCCCCTTCTTCTCTCCTCCTCCCCTTCCTCCCTCTCCTCCTCCCTCCCCCCAACCATTCATCCCTCCTATCTACTCCTACTTTCTGCCTCTCCTCCTCCCATCGCTCCTTCCTCTCTCCTCCTCACCTTACCCCTTCCTCCCTCTCTCTCCTCTGCTCTACTCCCCTGTCCCTTCCTCCCTCCTCTTCTCTTTTCCTCCCCCTTCCCCTTACTCTTTCCTATGCTTTCCTCTTCACCTTGACTCTTTCTCCCTCCCTCTTCCCCTGCCCCTTCCTCCTTCTTGTCCTCCTCCTCCCTGCCCTTCCTCCCTCCTCTTCTTGCCCCTTTCTTAATTCAGCCTGCCTGTTTTTCCTTGTACCTGAAAAACAACCCACGGTTGAAACGTTGGTTATCCATTACTTCCTGTGGATGCTGCAAAACCTGCTGAACTCCTCCAGCATGTTTGTCTACTGCACTTGATCCCCGGCATCGCAGACTTTCTCATTTAACTCCAATGTTAATGCCATATTTTTTAATTTCACATCTCATTCCACTGCTCACCTAAAGGTTAGGGGCAATTTACAGCAGTCAATTAATCCACTAACCGGTGGTTGGGGAGGGAAGAAATGAAGCACAGGAGGAGACCCAGACAGTCAACAGGAAATAACTTGAAAATCCCTCACAGATGGCTCCTGAGGTCAGGACGGAACCCAGGCCTCTGGCACCACCAGGCAGCGGCTCTCTGAGCTGAGCCCCACTACCGCTTGGTTTCCCCAAGGCAGGAGGGGACCGAGGGTGCAGAGAGGCGGTTTAATCTTACCCAACGTGGTCGGTTTGGTCAACTCATCGTAGACGTCATAGAAAGGTAGCCTCCTCATCTTGACATCAGGGTGCACGGGCGGCGAGAGGTGCTGCAGGTCGATTTCGTGCTTGGGTGAGAGCATGCCCAGGGGAGAGAGCAGCGGCGACAGGAGGGCCGAAGCGGCAGAGGCACTGTAGTGAAGCTGCGGAGGGCTGCTTAGACCCAGAGCTGCACTGGAGGAAGGTAGGCCCGTGGGAGTCTGGACGGAGAGCAGGGGTATCTCCATGACGGAATGGCCCTTGCGGGGGAAGCGCCGCCTGTACAGCTCCTTGATTTTCATCTGCACCGCTGCACTGCAGCCGTTTCTCAGCATGTGCAGCACTTTGGTCAGGAGCTCGTGCTTCCGGCCACTCTTGTTCCGGCCGGAGAAACCCAGGAGCACTTGTAATTCCGAAACTCTAAAGGTCATCACCATGTGCTGCAAGGAGGAGGGTTATATTTTACCAGTGCCACTTGCAAAACCCCAGTAAACACAGAAAACGCAGTCCATGGTTGTGTGCTGAGAGCCATACCCTGGCATGACTGCAGTGCAGCATGGACACAACTTGTCTCAAGTGCTGGACACTGGCCACCACCAGCAATGAACAAAAATGCCACTGTTAAGTCCCTAAAACATTGTAGCACAGAAAACCTGCCCTTCAGCCCTTCTAGTCTGAGCCAAACTATTATTCTGCCTCATCCCACTGACCTGTATCTGGTCTTTAGCACTCCATACCCATCCCATTTATGTACCTGTCCAAATTATTCTTAAATATTAAAATTCAGCTGGTAGCTCGTTCCACCCTCCCACCACTCTCTGTTTGAAGAAGTTCCCCTAAACCTTTCTCCTTAGTTGTCAACAATTTGACCACCTTTAGCCAGCTCTACCAGAGCAGCATCTCTTCAATGACACCTGGCAGTTGCTGCTCTTTAACCAGCTCTCCACCCCCAATAAATCTCCATAAATAATAAATCAGAAAGAGTGCCACCCACTGAACCTCGCACTGCATCCTGCTAAGGCACTCCCATTCCACCCCTTCACCTTCTCCCAAAACGCTTTTCCGTCACCTCATATCTTCCCTTCCCTGGAAACTCATACCCCAGATACCCTTAGCTCCATCACACCAACCTGACTCAGCTCCATCTCTTCACCACTCTAACCACCCCACCGTGGTCCCCTTCTCTGCACACTCATACCCCAGACAGCCCCAGTTCCATCACACTTCCCCCACCAACACTGTCTTAGCTCCATCTCTTCCCTCTATAACCCCCCACCAATTTCCCGGACGGACCCTTTCCTTTCCACAGATGTGCCCTTGGTTCCTCTCTTACCCCTTCACCCTGTTCCCTGACACCTTGTGCCCTCATACACCTCACCTCTTCATACACCTTCCCCGTCCACAAACCTCTTCCCACACGTCTTCCCAACCCATGCCCTTCCCCAACTGCCCTTCCCCCAACTCCCCTTCCCTGACACCCCTCCCCCAATCCCCCTCCCCTGACACCCCACCCCCAATCCCCCTCCCAACACCTTGACTGCCCACATACGTTTCCCAATCCCTCTCACCCCAACCCCCCAAAACCCAGACCCCCATGAACTCCTCCCTGACATTCCTCCCGACACCCCAACAGACCCCTTACTCCCTTTCTCCTCCCCCTTCCCCAAGTACCTCTCCTGTATTACCCCTCGATCTCATCTTTTTCTACCAAACCCCGTCTCCTTGTGATCTTCTCCATTCCTTTGCAAACCTTCCCCATAATACCCTCTCCCTTGTGCATCTTGCTCCCAACACACTCTCTTCACCTTTCTTCACGCCTCCTCATTGCCAACTTGATTCTCTCATATATCTTTTCCCACCACAGCGTCTTCTCATGTACCTTCTCCATTCCCTCGCAACCTGCCTCCTCACCTCACCCTCGATCCCCCCATCTTTCCCCACCATCACCCCAGTGTCCTTTCCCCTTCAGCCCATTGACTACCATGAAGCCAACAATCCCCTCATTCCATCACCCACCCCCAGTCACTCACCCCAGACTGGTCTCCCTGACTCTATTCCCTCTCCTTCCATTCCTCCCTGCCTCACCCTTGTCCAGCCTGCTCTCTCCCACTCTCTGCACACCATCTAGCCCCACCAGCCTACCTCTCCTTTCAATCCCTCCTTCCTCCTCCTCCATCCCCACCCCCAAGTCCACCATCTCACCTCTTCATCCAACCCCAACCTCTCCATCCACACACCCAGTTACTGTCCATCTCATCACAACCCTCTTCCTTCCCCTATCCATCCATACCCCTCTACCCTTCCATTCCCCATCCCTTTTTCCCAACAGATCCCTTACTCCCTTTCTCCTCCCCATTCCCCTCTTGTCTACCCTCCACTCCTGTCCCATACTCCAAACACCTTCTAATCGCGCTTCACCTCCACCCCTCCTACTCCTGTCCTTCCCCCTTCCCTCCAGTTCCTCCACTCCTACCCACACTTCCTAAACCCTCTCCTCCCTGCCAATCCTCCATCCCTGACCCTATTCCTACTCCAACTCCACCCCACCCCTCCTACCCCTGCCCCTACTCCACCTCTCCCCTCCTACCCCTACTCCACCCCACCCCTCCTACCCCTGCCCCTACTCCACCCCTGTCCCTATTCCTAACCCTGCCCCACCCCACCCCTCCTACCCCTGCCCCACCCCTCCCACTACCCCTGCCCCTACCCCTCCCACTACCCCTGCCCCTACCCCTCCCACTACCCCTGCCCCTACCCCTCCCCCTACCCCTGCCCCTACCCCTCCCCCTACCCCTGCCCCTACCCCTCCCCCTGCCCCTACCCCTCCCACTACCCCTCCCCCTCCCCTTCCCCTACCCCTCCCACTACCCCTCCCCCTCCCCTTCCCTTCTACCTCTGCCCCTGCTCCTGCTCCACCCCTTGCCCTCCTCAAACTCCTCCTCCCCGCCCCTCCTCCAAGCCCCTCCCGCTCTCCGTCCAACCACTCTCGCCGCCGGGGTCTATCGCTTTCCCCGGATGATCTCAGGGGGAGATTATCCCTCGTCGTCGTCGTCGCCGGAGCACCCATCCCTCCCCGACACGCCGCCGGCTGGCCGACCGCATCAACACCAACCTTCAGCTCTGCGCCATCCGCCATCTCCGGACATCTCCCCGCCGTCCCTCCCCGCCTGGCCGCTCGTGAACGTCATCACGTCGCCAACGTCAGAGTCGGCGAAGGCAGGCTACTCCAGCTGGGCTGCGGGAGGAGGCGCGATCCGGGGGAAAGGTCACGTGGTGACGCACGCGGCTGCTGGCGAGCGTGGGAAGGCGTTACGTCGGTGGTGGTTGATTTTGGGCGGGAATTGAAGGGCGTCGGCTGGACGATGAGGGTAGAGTGCACTGGCCCTGTAGGTGCAGATGGTCACTTGCTGCATCCACACACGGTGAAACCCCTTCGTTTGTTCTGCAGATGCCATGATTGTGGTCATTGTGGCTCCAGTCCAGAGGGTGCTGAGGGCTTCCTGATCCTGTCGGAGGTTTCGATCTGGAGCTTGGGTGGCCAAACGTGTGGTTTTAGGCTGTACGGTCCGGGATTTTGTGCACTCTATCTGGCACTACCTCGAGCTGGACATTAATTTGACCTCCATTTGCACCTTTTAATGTTGGTGTGCGTGGCCACATTGCTTCTCGCACCCATGAGGGGGAAGTGTGATGGAGGTTGCCATCTTTCCCCCCCCTTCCCCCCCCTCCTCCACCCCCCCCTCCTCCACCCCCCCTCCTCCACCCCCCCCTCCTCCACCCCCCCCTCCTCCACCCCCCCCTCCTCCACCCCCCCCCTCCTCCACCCCCCCCCTCCTCCACCCCCCCCTCCTCCACCCCCCCCTCCTCCACCCCCCCCTCCTCCACCCCCCCCCTCCTCCACCCCCCCTCCTCCACCCCCCCCTCCTCCACCCCCCCCTCCTCCACCCCCCCCTCCTCCACCCCCCCCTCCTCCACCCCCCCCTCCTCCACCCCCCCCTCCTCCACCCCCCCCCTCCTCCACCCCCCCCTCCTCCACCCCCCCCTCCTCCACCCCCCCCTCCTCCACCCCCCCCTCCTCCACCCCCCCCTCCTCCACCCCCCCCCTCCTCCACCCCCCCCTCCTCCACCCCCCCCTCCTCCACCCCCCCCTCCTCCACCCCCCCCTCCTCCACCCCCCCCCTCCTCCACCCCCCCCCTCCTCCACCCCCCCCCTCCTCCACCCCCCCCTCCTCCACCCCCCCCTCCTCCACCCCCCCCCTCCTCCAGCTGGATGGCATTAAGATGGACTTCTCCAGTTTCTGCTTACCTGCTCTCCATTCTCCCCTTCAGCTCTCCATCCCTTCACTCTCTATTCAACTCGCCATCCCCCTCCTGTTTGCTGCTGTGCCCTCCCTCCCTTCTCCACTGATTGCCTCCTGCCTTTGGACCATTCTCCAAACCCCCCTCCCCCCCCCCCCACCTTTTTGTTCAGGCACCTGCCAAAATATTTCCATATCTTCATAAAGGGCTCAAGCCTGAAACATCAGTTATTTTATGAGGTGCTAACCATGCCCGTCTTGATCCAGAGAAGAGCTGGACACACATTGAAGGTTTGGACCTGGATCTTGAATGGCCAATGGATTGTGTGACTGGAGAGGCTGTGGGAGTGCTGGAGGTGAAAAGACACTTTTTGCTTCCCTGTCCAGCACCTCAAGCAATAAGAGAAAACGTTCATAGTGACTCTTAGGTTTTTTTTGCACATAAAAAATTGATAGTTTCTTTAGAAGTAACATAAGAGGAAGCTTCTTCACTTGGAGAGTGGTGACTGAGTGGAATGACCTTCCTGAAGAGGTGGTTGCAGCATGGTCAATGTTGTCATTTAAGAGGAGGTTGGATGAGTACATAGATGTGAGAGGGTTGGAGGGTTATGGGCAAGGAGCAGGTAGGTGGAACTAGTGGAGTTTCACTTAAATCAGTGCGGACTAGAAGGGCCGATATGGCCTGTTTCTGTATTGTAATTGTTATATGATTATAAGGAGACTGAAGTCCCTGTGAATCCTACACGTCTAAACTCTCAAGTCTCAGTTCCCTGCTCCAACGGGAAGTCTACGATCCCAAAGGATTTTTTTTTTCACACTATAAACCATATTGACCAAGATACATACAGACATTTTTCTTCTTAAATATATAGTGTCGTTTTTTCCCCCTTTTCTTCCCCCCTCCCTTCCCTCCCTCCCTCACCCCTTCCCCATTTATTTGAAGTTCAATCTATAAGATACATTAAACCTGTTAAACAATGTTGTCACTTAATAAAATAAAACAAGAAATTTACTGAGTCAGTTCTTTTCGTTATCTTCTTCTGTCATTTTAGGTGGTGGAAGTCCATGTAGGATTTCTCTGTTGTGTTTCATGTATGGCTCCCATATTTGTTCAAATATTGTTATGTTATTTCTTACATTATGTTATTTTTTTCTAATGGAATACATTTATTTCATTTCTATATACATTGTTGTATTCTCAAGTTGTCTTCTAATTTCCCAGGTTGACATATACATTTTTTTGCTACAGCTAGGGCTATCATAACAAATCTTTTTTGTGCACCATCCAAATCAAGTCCAAATTCTTTGTTTCTTGTATTACTTGGGAGGAAGATCTCTGGGTTTTTTGGTATATTGCTTTTTGTGATTTTATTTAATATCCGTTTAGATCTTCCCAAAATTTTTCCACTTTCTCACATGTCCAAATTGCATGAATTGTTGTTTCCCGTTTCTTTTTTACAGAGAAAACATCTGTCTGATACTGTTGGGTCCCATTTATTTAACTTTTGAGGTGTGATGTATAGCCTGTGTATCCAGTTATATTGTATCATGCGTAACCTCGTGTTTATTGTATTTCTCATAGTTCCGGAGCATAGCTTCTCCCATGTTTCATTTTTTATCTTTATGTTTAGATCTTGTTCCCATTTTTGTTTAGTTTTTACCATTTGTTTCCTCATTCTCCTTTTCTTGTAGCTTAATATACATGTTTGTTACAAATTTTTTAATTATTCATTGTGTCTGTTATCACATATTCAAAATTTTTTCCTTCTGGTAACCTCAGACTGTTTCCCAATTTGTCCTTCAAGTTTTCAGTTGGTAGTATGCAAACATTGTATCGTGAGTTATATTATATTTATCCTTCATTTGTTCAAAGGATAATAATTTATTTCCCGAAATTCTATTCTTTTGATCCCTTTTCTCTCCCATTCTCAAAAGGAAAGGTTATCTACTGTGAAAGGGATTAGCTGATTTTGCGTCAATATTAGTTTTGGTAATTGATAATTTGTTTTATTTCTTTCTACATGAATCTTCTTCCAAATGTTGAGCAGATGATGCAATACCAGTGAATTCCTACGTTGCACCAATTTTTCATCCCATTTATATAGTATATGTTCAGGTATCTTCTCCCCTATTTTATCTAGTTCTAATCTGGTCCAATCTGGTTTTTCCCTTGTTTGATAAAAATCTGATAGGTATCTTAATTGTGCGGCTCTATAATAATTCTTAAAGTTTGGTAGTTATAAGCCTCCTTGTTTGTACCATTCTGTTAATTTATCTAGTGCTATCCTCGGTTTTCCCCCCTTTCCATAAGAATTTCCTTATTATTTTCTTTAACTCCTTGAAGAATTTCTCTGTTAGGTGTATTGGTAATGACTGAAATAGGTATTGTATCCTTGGGAAAATATTAATTTTAATACAGTTTTTCCTTCCTATCAGTGTTAGTGGTAAGTCTTTCCAATGCTCTAAGTCGTCTTGTAATTTTTTCATTAATGGATGGTAATTGAGTTTATATAGATGGCCGAGGTTTTTATTCAGTTGTATACCTAGGTATCGCATTGCTTGTGTTTGCCATCTAAATGGCGATTCTTTCTTAAACTTTGTGAAATCCGCATTATTCATTGGCATTGCTTCACTTTTATTTGCGTTGATCTTGTACCCCGATACTTCTCCATATTCCTTCAATTTCCTATGTAATTCTTTTATTGATATTTCTGGTTCTGTTAAGTATATTATAACGTCATCTGCAAATAGACTGATTTTATATTCCTTCTCTTTTATTTTTATCCCTCTTATTTTATTTTGTGTTCTTATCAGTTCTGCTAGTGGTTCTATAGCTAACGCGAACAGTGAGTGAGATAGTGGACATCCCTGCCTTGTTGATCTGCTTAAGTTAAATTGTTTTGATATATATCCATTTACTGTCACTTTCGCCAATGGCCCCTTATATAATGCTTTAATCCAATTAATATATTTCTCTGGTAGGCTGAATTTTTGTAATACTTTGAATAAATAATTCCATTCTACTCTGTCAAACTCCTTCTCTGTGTCTAAAGCAACCGCTACTGTTGAAGTTTTATTTCCTTCTACTGCATGAATTAAGTTAATAAATTTACAGATATTGTCTGTTGTTTGTCTTTTTTTAATAAATCCAGTTTGGTCTAGATTTACTATTTTTGGTACATAGTCGGCCAATCTGTTTGCTAATAGTTTAGCTATTATCTTATAATCTGTATTAAGTAGAGATATTGGTCTATAGGATGCTGGTGCAAGTGGATCTTTCCCTGTCTTTGGTATTACTGTAATTATTGCTGTTTTGCATGAATCTGTATGCTTTGTGTTTTATCAATCTGGTTGATTACTTCCAGGAGGGGAGGAATTAATGTCTTTAAATGTTTTATAGAATTCTATTGGGAATCCATCCTCTCCTGGTGTTTTATTGTTCGGTAGTTTTTTTTAATATCTCCTGTAATTCTTCTATTTCAAATAGTTTTATTAATTTATTTTGCTCCTCTGTTTGTAATTTCGGTAGTTCAATTTTGGTTAGAAATTCATCTATTTTGTCCTCTTTCCTTTCGTTTTCTGTTTGATATAGTTGCTTGTAGAATTCCCTGAAGTTTTCATTGATCTCCGTTGGATTATATGTAATTTGTTTGTCCTTTTTCCTTAATGCCAATAACATTCTTTTAGTTTGTTCTGTCTTAAGCTGCCACACTAGAATTTTGTGCGTTTTTTCCCCTAGCTCATAATATTTCTGTTTTGTCTTCATTATGTTCTTCTCCACCTTATATGTTTGTAGTGTTTCATATTTTATTTTTTTATCTGCCAATTCTCTTTTAGTTGTATCTTCCTTTATTGGTAATTCCCTTTCCAACTGTTCTGTTTCCCGATTGTAGTCCTTCTTCATCTTAGTTACATAACTTATTATTTGCCCTCTGATGAACGCTTTCATTGCGTCCCATAGTATAAACTTATCTTTCACTGATTCCGTATTTATTTCAAAGTACATTTTAATTTGTCATTCAATTAATTCTCTAAAATCCTGTCTTTTAAGTAGCATGGAGTTTAATCTCCATCTATACATTCTTGGTGGGATGTCCTCCAGCTCTATTGCCAATAACAGGGGTGAGTGGTCCGATAATAGTCTAGCTTTATATTCCGTTTTCCTAACTCTCCCTTGAATGTAGGCTGATAACAGGAATAGGTCTATCCTTGAGTATGCTTTATGTCTACCCGAATAATATAAATATTCCTTTTCCTTTGGGTGTTGTTTCCTCCATATATCCAAAAGTTGCATTTCTTGCATCGATTTAATTATAAATTTGGTTACTTTGTTCTTTCTGTTAGTTTTTTTTCCAGTTTTATCCATGTTTGAGTCCAAATTAAGGTTAAAATCCCCTCCTATTAGTATGTTCCCTTGCGTATCTGCTATCTTCAAAAAGATATCTTGCATAAATTTTTGATCTTCTTCGTTAGGTGAATATACATTGAGTAAATTCCAAAACTCCGAATATATCTGACATTTTATTATTACATATCTCCCTGCTGGATCTATTATTTCCTCTTCTATTTTGATTGGTACATTTTTATTGATTAATATAGCTACCCCTCTGGCTTTTGAATTATATGATGCTACTGTTACATGTCCTATCCAATCTCTCTTTAATGTCTTGTGTTCCACTTCAGTTAGATGTGTTTCTTGTACGAATGCTATATCAATTTTTTTCTTTTTTCAGTAAATTTAAGTTTCTTCCTTTTGATTTGGTTATGTATTCCATTAATATTTAAAGTCATATAGTTCAACATAGTCATTTCATACTTTGTTTATCTTTCCTTTCCGTTTCCTCATCACCACCTTCCCTTCTTATCCATTTCTGCTTTCTTTTTTTGAACACATTATAAGACAACATTTCTAAAACATAAAATATTTCCACTATTCTCATATCTAAAATTCCTTTAACCCCAATAGTCCCTCCTCTTTCTGAGTTGCCCTTTGTCCTTTGTCGGGCAACCACATCTCCCCTCTCCATTTGCATTTGCGAATCCGCTCGCAAGCGTCAACTGATTTCGCAGTGACTGTTATTCTCCCCACCCAGCCCCCCCAGAAAAGATTTTAATCTTCATATATTACAAAGGTCACTCTCTTAATTCCCTCCTTACTTCCTTTCTTCCCCTTCTTAGTTCTTGCCTATACTCTATTTTATATATGTGTATATATATATATATATCTTTGGCTTGGCTTCGCGGACGAAGATTTATGGAGGGGGTAAAAAGTCCACGTCAGCTGCAGGCTCGTTTGTGGCTGACCAGTCCGATGCGGGACAGGCAGACACGATTGCAGCGGTTGCAAGGGAAAATTGGTTGGTTGGGGTTGGGTGTTGGGTTTTTCCTCCTTTGCCTTTTGTCAGTGAGGTGGGCTCTGCGGTCTTCTTCAAAGGAGGCTGCTGCCCGCCAAACTGTGAGGCGCCAAGATGCACGGTTTGAGGCGTTATCAGCCCACTGGCGGTGGTCAATGTGGCAGGCACCAAGAGATTTCTTTAGGCAGTCCTTGTACCTTTTCTTTGGTGCACCTCTGTCACGGTGGCCAGTGGAGAGCTCGCCATATAATATATATATATATATATATATATATACACATACATACACACATACATATAGTTTGTTGCCATTTTTGTACTTGTTACATCTTTTCATCTCTCTGTCTGTTTTGTCGTTGTTCTGCAAATTTTTGTGCTTCTTACGGATCCGAGAATAGTTTGCTTTGCTGCCCCGGAATAACTATTTTAAGTACCGCTGGGTATTTTAACATAAATTTATAACCTTTTTTCCATAGGGTCGTTTTTGCTGTATTGAACTCCTTCCTCTTCTTCAGGAGTTCAAAATTGTATCTGAATATCTTAGGAATTTTACTAGAATGGATCTTGGTTTTTGTTGTGGTTGTGGTTTAGGGGCTAATGTTCTGTGTGCCCTTTTTATTTCCATTTCTTCCTGTAATTTTGGTCTTCCTAGGACCCTGGGGATCCATTCTTTTATAAATTCTTTCATATTTTTGTCTTCTTCATCTTCCTTAAGGCCCACTATCTTTATATTGTTTCTTCTATTATAATTTTCCATTATATCTATCTTCTGGGCTAACAGCTCCTGTGTTTCTTTAACTTTTTTTTTATCAGATTCTTCTAATTTCTTTTTTGTCATCTACTTCCATTTCTATGGCTGTTTCCCGTACTTCCACCTTGTCTACTCTTTTTCCTATATCTGTCATGATCATCTCTAATCTATTCATTTTTTCTTCTGTACTTTTTATTCTTTTTATTTCACTGAATTCTTGTGATTGCCATTCTTTTACTGTTTCCATATATTCTTTAAAAAAAATATATCCATGTACTTGCCCTTCCCTTCATCTTCCATTTCTCTGTGTTCTTCCTCCTCTTCTTCTGAGTCCACTCCAGGATCTGTGTCCTTTACCTCTGTCTCTTCTGGTTTTCTTGTTGGGTTGTTTGTTTTATTTTGTTGGGTATTTTTGTTCTTCTTATTTTTATTAAAAGTGTCTTGGTGTTGGTCTTCTTCCTCTGGGTTGGTCATCTGTTGTTTCTTTGATTTCTTATTTTTATTCTCTTTCTTCTTGTTCTCGTTATTTTCTATGTTTTCCTGTTGAGAGTCTTGCTGTTGTGTTGTAGTTGTCTGTTTCAGCTGTGGAGATTTACTCCTCAGCTGGTTCCCCCTCCCGTCAGTGTTATTTTTGTCTTGCGCATTTTTGTTTTGCTCCGTGAGCCATTTTTGTAGTCCCGAGTTCGGGGCTTCCACTGACCTCAGGGAGCGGGCTTCTCTCTCCACGGCAGGCCTCCTCGTACCGGTAAGGCCTTCACCTTCCTCCTCCGACGTCCTTCCTTCTTCTTTCTTCCCGTTGTTTTTGGTTTTTCTTTCTTCGCTGCCATTTTCTCCACACTTTTACTTTCACTTTGTTATGGTTTTTATGTTTCTGCCTTTGTTTTTTCTCCATCTTTTTTTTAACTTTTCTGGAGAGGGCTGGAGTTCCCCTACTGGCCACTACTCCATCACGTGACTCCTCCCCGATGCCAAAGGATTGATGCACTTGCTGAAGAATTCAGTTGTCCTTGAGCAACCATCCTCCTTTACACAAGAATCTCCTAAAGACCAGGATTCATGACAGCAACCATTTCAAAGACGTGGAAATGCACCATGGAAAGTTTGCAGACATTGTGATGTAAAAACGTACTGAAATGCTGTAGGAACTCAGCCGGTTTTTCAGCATCCATAGGAGACAAAGATATATTGCCGATGTTTTGAGCCTGAGAAGTGCATCTAGTTGATGCTCCTGACAAGCCATGTTAAGGCTTTGGTGCAGTGTTGGATAAACTCCAGAGCTTTCGGGAGGCAGAAGGTGTGATAGATAGGAGTTACAGGGACACTATTACACCTAGGAGACAGGAAGAGGGTAGATGGTTTATATTTAGGAGAGGGAGAGGATACAGGCAGGCAGAGCAGACCCACCCCCCCCCCCCCTCCGATGGGTGCCCCCCTGATAAACAACTATACTGTTTTGGATACTGTTGAGGGGGATAACCTAATGGGTATAAGTCATAGCAATCAGGTATCTGCACAAGAGTCTGGTGCTGTGGCTAAGAAGGGAAGGGGAAAAAGAGCTGAGCTGTAGTGATAAGGGATTCCATAGTTAGGAAGACAGATGAGAAGTTCTGTGGAGGAGATCGTGAATCCTGGATGGCATGTTGCCTCCCTGGTTCCAGGGTCCGGTATATCTCGGACTGAGTTAATGACTTTCTTAGGTGGGAGGGTGATCAGTCAGATATCGTGGTCCATGTTGGAACCAATGACAGGTAGGAAGGATGAAGAGATCCTGCAAGGAGAGTTCAGGGAGTTGGGCATCATATAAGGACTGAAAGGTTTGTATGTGATAGAAATTTTCTCAGGTACATTTATTTTTATGCAAGGAGTATTGTTGGAAACACTAACAAGCTTAGGGCATGGATTGATATGTGGAATTATGACATTATTGCTATTGGTGAGACTTGGCAGCTTAATGTTCCGGGGTTCCGTTGCTTCAGACGTGATAGAGGGGGATGGATGAAATGGAGAGGAGTGGCTTTGCTAGACAGGGAAAATACCTCAACTGTGTGGGCAGGAGGGTTTGTCTACAGAGATCCTATGGGTGGAGTTAAGGAATGGTTTCCCATTCCATCAGTGTGACCACACTGATAGGGTTGTATTATAGGCTGCCCAATAGCCAGAGAGAATTGGAAGAACGAATCTGTAGAGATAGCAGACCAATGTAAGAAACAGAAAGTTGTGATAGTAGGAGATTTTAACTTTCCAAATATTGTCTGGGGCTCCCATACTGTGAAAGGGCTGGATGGCTTGGAGTTTGTGAAAAGTGTTCAGGACAGTTTTCTAAATCAATATTTAGGGATACCAATGAGAGAGGATGCAGTACTTGATCTATTAGGGATCAAGACAGGTCAGGTGACAGATATATGTTTAGGCGAACGTTTTGGGTCCAGTGACCATAATGTCATTAGCTTCAAGTTAATTATGGAAAAGGATAAGTCCGGTCTTCATGTTGGGATTCTAAATTGGATGAAGGCAAATTTTGTGGAAATGAGAAAGGATCTAGGAAGAGTGGATTGGGATATGTTGTATTCTGGCAAGGGTGTGTTAAGCAAGTGGATGGCCTTCAAAGGCAAAATTTTGAGAGTGCAGTGTTTGCACATTCCTGTTAGGATTAAGGGAAAATTAACAGGCATAGGGAACCCTGGTTTTCATGGGATTTTGGCGATTTGGTTAAGAAGAAGAGGGTGATCATATTGGCAAAGAGCTAATAAGGTACTTGAAGAGTACAGAAAATGAAAGAAAATACTCAAGAAGGAAATCAGGAAAGCTTTGGCAGGTAATGTGAAGGTAAACCTGAAGGGTTTCACAGTATATTAAGAGTATAGTAAGGGGAAAAATG
This sequence comes from Narcine bancroftii, assembly GCF_036971445.1. NCBI lineage: Eukaryota > Metazoa > Chordata > Chondrichthyes > Torpediniformes > Narcinidae > Narcine > Narcine bancroftii. Next base: position 196,213,890 of record NC_091473.1, read on the forward strand.
AGTCCCCTTGAGGATTATATGTGGAGCCTCATGTAATGAAGGAGATCTTAAACATATATTTTGCATCAATGTTTACTCAGGAAACTGGCAGAGTGCATAAGGAAAGAAGGGAAACAAACAAAAGTGTCATGGAACATAATGGAAATTAAAGAGGAGGAAGTGCTTGCTGCCTTACAGTGAATAAAAGTAGATACCGGTAAATCCCCAGGCCAAATATGATATTCCTTCAGATTTGGAGACTAGTGTTGAAATTGCAGAAGCCCTTGCAGATCTATTCAAAATGTCCTTAGCCATGGGTGAGGTGCCAGAGGATTGGCTAGGCCGGTGAGCCTAATGTTAGTAGTAGATAAATCAATGGAAGGAGTTCTGAGAGATAGGATATATAGGTATTTGGACAGCCATGGGCTGATTAAGGACAGTCAGCGTGGGTTTGTTTGTGGTAGGTCATGTTTAATGAATCTTGTAGAGTTTTTCAAAGGGATTGCCAAGAAGGTAAATGATGTGGATGTTGTCTATAGGGACTTTAGTAAAGCCTTTGACAAGGTCCCACATGGAAGTATAAGGCACTAGATGTCCATGGAAAGGTTGTAAACTGAATTCGAAATTGGCTTTGTGGGAGAAAGCAGAGAGTGGTAGTGGATGATTGCTTCTCAGACTGGAGGGCTGTGTCTACTGGTGTGCCTCAAGGATCTGTGTTGGCAGCATTGTTGTTTGTTGTCTACTTCAATTTATCACATTATCTATATGATAATGTTCCTATTTCATCCTATCTACATAAGAATCCAATTTCAAAGAACGATGAACTGTTATTCCAAGATCCCTCTGTTCCATTACATTCCTCAATGCCCTCCCCTTCACTGCATATGTTCTGTTTAATATTGGAACAATATAACCTGCAAATTAATCATATCAGAGGTACCAATAATGTGATAGCAGATTGTTAAAATTGATCATGTATAGAAATACTCTCAACATTGAGTTACATTTTTATAACATGTGTATTGTTATCACTTTAGTGATTGTAAAGTCAGTTAGTTATAACAATTTTAACTCGAGTTAAAATTCCTTTGTCAGGGGAAATTGTAACATTGATATTGTAAGTATTTTAAAGGAGATATATTGTGGCAGTGTTTTTAGTGTAGGTCACAAACAAACACTTCAGAGCACAGATTTCATTTAGAATGCCAGAGCTCTGCCTTTGCAAAAACTTTGAAGAATGCCTATAGAGACTTCACAAGTAGGTGTTAACTGGAAATGCTGTGGAGTAATGGATTATTGTTTTGGAAAGCAACAGATGAATGGACTCGGATGATTGGGTCCGGTGCCGCAGTCTTTCTGAATGTAGTTTGCTGTTCAAAGAGGGTCATGTAGTTTTCTCTGAGTGAGAGAGAGAGAGAGAATTGAGTTCTACAGTTCAGCAGCAGCAGCTGGGCCTGGAACAGGACAAGCTGGAAAGCTTGTGGAAAAACCCCATTTTGAAGATGGGTGTGAGTTCTTAGTTCAGCCTGTTCAAAACCCTTGTGGCCCATACAAGAGGAGATGGCTGGCTGTATAATGTTTCACCTGAAATCAGAAAAACAGAAAAGGAACTGGGGTGACCTGGAAGAAGAGATTATCATCTGGAAAACCCCGAATGGGGCAAGTTTCTTCAGCAAGACACTGAAGTGGCTGATCGGAAGGAATCAGTTATGTGTGTCCAATGAGCAACAAATTTCTCTCTGAAAACCAACAAGAACTTTCCTGGCGGTAACTGTTTACCTTTCAAGCACCAGAGCCTGGTGAAGATTCATAAATATTAGATTCTGTGTACAGTATAACAATTGCCTGATACCGGTGATCTTGGAAGAATGAGAAGAGAGATTGGACTGTGAATCAAAGAACTTTTCTAAACTTATGCACACATTACATACACGTGCACTTAGAATTAGAAAGGGGTGAAGTTAATTTAATAGTAGTAATTTAAAGTTTGATCCTGTTTTTATGTTTAAGGAAAATTAAAGGTAACTTTTATTTAAGTAACTATTTGTCTTGGTGAATTTCTATTGCTGTTGGGTTTTGTGGTCCTCTGGGCCCATCACAATGTGAGTAGGGCATTTTACACTTAGATTGGGGGAGATAAATATGAGAGGTCATAGTTTTAAGCTGAAAGGAGAAAGGTTTAGGGGCAACATTAGGGGAAAGTCCTTCACTCAGTGAGTGGTGTGAGTGCGGAATGGGCTACCATCAATTTTGGGAATGCAGGCTGAGATCTTAAATTCTAAGAATAGATTGGATAGGTACATAGATGGGAGGGGCTGGAGGGTTATGGAATTGGAACAGGTCAATGAGACTCACAGAGTGGTTGTCAGCATAAGGCTAGAAGGGCCGAATGGTGTGTTTTCTATGGAGGCTATCTTCAAGGAATAAGTGAAAAATAAGCCAAAAAACAGGACATTTCAGAATAGAGACAGTGGTGGTCTAGTCCAATAAAAGGTGTTAATTGGATATAAAGAGGGAGAGGTGGGAATTGATTTTGACTGTGAAAGGGGACAAGGAACAGGGAGAAAGACAGAGCTGGGGGAAGGCGACAGGGAAGAAGTGGAGAGGGGGATTTAACGGAAATCGGAGGTCGATGTTAATTCCATCTGGTTGGAGGGTGTCCAGAGGGAAGGTGAGGTGTTGTCTTCAATTTACATGTGATCGCAGTCTTGCACTGCACGTCAGCAAGGGAATGGGTCAGGGAACTGAAATGCTTGCCCTCTGAGAAATTCAAGCTATTGCGGCAGACAGAGCTGAGGATCTTAACAAAATGATCTCTCAATCTGCATCCAGTCTCTCTGATGTAGAGGAGGCCATAACGAGGTTACCAGATGCATTAGATGACCCTCGCAGATTCACAAGTGAAATGATGCATCACTTGGAAGGATTGTTTGGGACCCCGAATGGTGGTGAGGGAGGAGGAGTGGATACATGGAGCATCTCCTGTGCTCACAGGTAGGTACAAAGTGGACTGTTGGTGGAGAGGATGAATGGACAAGTATGCCATGAAAGGAGCTGTCCCTGCGGATGGCGGAGAAGGGAATATGTGTAGTGGGATCATGTAGTAGGTGGCAGAAATGGCAGAAGAGGCTATGTGGGATGCGGATGCTGGTGGGATGGTAGGTGAGGACCAGAGAATCCTGCTCTTAACGCATGGGCCTGGAGGGGGCCAGGGCAGATGTACGGGAAATGGAGCATATGCAGTTGAGGGCCATTGGTGGGTAGAGGGAAAGCCACGTTGTTTGAAGAAGGAGGACATCTCTGATGATCTGGCATGGAAGTCCTTGTCCTGGGGGAAGATACAACGGAGACTGAGGAATTGATGGAATGGAATCCTTACTGGGGACAGGGAAGTGAAGAGGTGTAGTTGAGGTAGCTGTGGTTAAAACAGGTTCATAAGGTATACCCTCTGCAATAGTTTAGATTAAATTACCACAAGTTTGCAAGTCAGAAAAAGGAATAAAGAAGTAGAGGGATGAGTTAGTAAATTTTCACCAAAGTTGTAGGGGTTGTGGTAGTGTAGCAAGTTATCATGGGTTACACCAGGATATAGAGTTGAGCGGTGTGGTGGCAGATGGAGTTCAATCCACCAATCTTTCAAGGTCAGCACACAGGTTGATAGGATAGTTAAGAAGGCCTATGGGATACTGGGTTTCATTAGTCGGGGGATTGATTTCAAGTGTCATAGGGCAACGTGGCAACTCTACAAATCTCTTGTGAGACGACACTTGGAATATTGTGTTCAGTTCTGGTCATCTCATTAGAGGAAGGTTATGGAAGCTATGGAGAGGAAATGTACTAAGATGTTGCCTGGATTGGAGAATGTGTCTTTGTATTGTGGAGGGTTGTGGTTGTCATGTGACATCACTGCCCACTACCTGGTCAGAAGAAACACCACCTGCCAATCAAAGTTTGTCCCCGCTGGACCATGGAGATGTAGTACTGTGTGCTTGCCCATGGGGAAAATAACATGTAATTTAAGAAATAAATACAATACTTTTGCCAAAATATGGCAACCTTAACTAGAGCATTTTGGTGCAAAGCTATAACAACACCTAACAAGCTAACAAAATACAGAAAGATAACAGCAATGAAGCATCTCAAGGAGTGAAATTAGTTTAGAAAGATTGGTGGTATGCTGAATTATTCTTTTCACAATTTTTCTGTTTGTCACTTTAATTGTTTTAGTTGTTTAATTTTCAAAGTTTGGGGGAGGAGGGAAAGAAATTGCAAATAAGCTGATATAGTATTTGTATGTGAGAAATGAATTATATTAAAGTATAAAGATGTTAAAAAGAATTGTTTTTTTTCAGCTATGATACTATGTTTTGGAAAAATTGAAAAATAAAACTTTCAAATAAAAGGTTTGGCTCTGCATACCCATCAGCGCACACCTGACCACTTTAAGTACTTTTGTACTTGGCCTTGTAATCAACTTATAGTTGGTGATACCGAGCTATTTTTAAATTACCTGGGCTGGACCCATAGAACAATAGAACAATTTCAGCACAGAAAATAAGCCACCTCGACCCTTCTAGTCTGTGCCAAACCACTTTTTCTTACCTTTCCAACTGGCCTGCACTGTCCATATACCTGTCCAAATTGCCATTAAATATTAAAATCAAGCCCTCATCTCCCACTTCAGCTGGAAGCTCATTCCACACTCCCACCACTCTCTGATTGAAAAGTTCCCCTTAAACCTTTCTCCTTTCACTCTTAACCCATGCCCTCTTGTTTGAATCTCACCCACCCTCAATGGGAAAGACCTATCTATTTAAAAACCTATTTACTCTGTCTATCCCCCTCATCATTTTAAATATCTCAATGAAATCACCCCTCATTCTTATATGCTGCAGGGAATAAAGTCCTTACCTGTTTAACCTTTCCCTGTAACTCAGTCCCTGAAGACTGGGCAACATTGTAGTGAATCTTCTCTGCATTCTCTCTATCTTGATGTCCCTTCTGTAATTAGACAACCAAAACTGCACACAATACTCAAATATGTAGCGGCTTTGTAGGTGGCATGGACTCATGGGCCAAAATGGCCTGTTACCATACTGTATGTTTAAATTAAAAATTAAAATGTTGGCCACTCCTGGTTTAGATTGTTGAATAGGTACAACATGGTGGGGCAAATGGCCTGTGTTTAAAAGGAATGATATACTTCCACAGCTGCAGTTAATGCAAGAATAAAAAAGGTTGTAGCAGCACGGCTGGTGCTCCAGGTGGCGAGCACAACCAGGAGCCAGCAGACTGTGCAGCAGCACAGGCCCCAGCAAGCAAACCAGCAGTCGTACGTCTAAGGCAGTGAAGACCAGCATCCCCAACATGGTGCTGGCCCCTGCTGCCCAGCCTACAGCTAGGGGATAGCACACGAGGAAGAAGGCTTTGTAATGCAAGAAAGAGGTCCGCGTGTGGGAAATAGTTATGCGGGTGGGGATGTCAGTTGATGGAGAAAACAGCAGGAACGCCAGCCCCAAATAGAGAACTATACCTCACTACACCTGTGTGTTTCTTCGATTGGTGACCCGACGGTCTAGACAACATCTAAACCCAATGATGACCAAGCCGGTAGCAGACCACGCAGCTGCCCTGAAGCTGCCGACCTTCTGGATGAATTGGCCCCACGTCTGGTTCGACGAGGCTGAGGCACATTTTCAGATCTGGTAGATCACAGTGGAGTCCACCTGGTACTACCACGTGCTGAATGCCCTGGACCGGGATATGGCGAGCTGGATGGCCAATTTCATCCAGGAGCCCCTGCCGGAAGGCACCTACACTGCCTTCAAAGAGGTGCTTTTGGGCTCTCACAGCAAGAGAGAGGGGCACATTTGCCCCACTTAGATAGGCTGGGGGAACATGCTCCCAACGGCCCTGATGAATGATATGCTGGCCCTAATTGTGAAGCATGAATTCTGCATAATGTTTGAGCAAGCATTCTTAGAGCAATTACCTGAAGACATCCAACTGCTCCTGGCAGACGCTGACTAAGCCCCAGAAAGTTCCAGCATTAGCGGACATCTTGTGGAGGCAAAAGAGTGCTCGGTGTCTGTGGGGCTCATCGCCAAACCCCGCAGCCAGACCTGGGTCAAACTGCAGAGGGAGCAGCAACCCCACAAGGGAGGTGAGCTCAACAACCAATGGTGCTTCTACTACTAGCGATGGGACTCCAGAGCCCACCGATGCCGACCACCATGCATATACCAGGAAAACGCCAGGGCCAGCTGTCAGTGATAACCATGTCGAGGCAGGAAACCATAAACGGGCAAATGGGCCCCACATTGAGAGCTGCCAACAGCAGCACCATCAGGACCTATGGCATGCACAGGGTCCAACTGCAGTTGGGAGGCAGCCTCTTCTCATGGGTGTTCACGTTGGCAGCAGTGGAACAACCGCACCTCAGGGCAAATTTGCTGCGTGCCTACAACCTGCTGGTGGACCTGAAAGGCTGGAGACTCGTCCATGCAAAGACATTCCAGACCTTCCCTCTCAAGGATGGCAGACTCTCAGACCTCACCTGGACTTGGTGCAGCGTTCCACAGATGAGTATGCCAAGATCCTTGCGGAGTTCCCAACATTGCTTACCTCCAATTCACTTCAGAGATGCCCAAACACAGGGTGTGCATCATATCCTGACCCAGGACACACCACTCCACACAAGAGCCAGAGAAGCTCCAACTAGCTAAGGAGGAGTTCAAAAAACTGGAAGAACTGGGAATAGTACGGCAGTCAAACCGCCCATGGGCTTCTCCCCTGCACATGGTGCCCGAAGCCACTGGGGGTTGGAGACCGTGAGGTGACTGTGGCCATTATGCTGGATTGCTACCCCCCCTCCCCCCCCCATGCCACACATACAGGACTTTGTGGCCAACCTGCATGGGGCAACAATTTTCTCTAAAGTGGACCTCGTGTGGGGATACCATCAAATCCCCTTACACCCTGACAACATCCCCAAGACCACTATCATCACCCCAATTAGCTTGTTTGAATTCTTACGCATGCCATTTGGGCTGAAAAATGCCACACAAACCTTCCAGTGGCTGATGGATGCAGTAAGTCGAGACCTGGATGGCACTTTCGTCTACCTTGATGACATACTGGTGGTCAGTAAAGACCAGCAAGAACACTTGGTGCACCTTCACACCCTCTACACCGGGCTGAGTGAATTTAGAGATCATTGACTTCCTGGGCCATAGGATAACCAAGGAAGGGGCCACACCACTACCCAGCAAGGTGGAGGGGATCTGAAAATTTCCTAGGCCCAGCATGACCAAAGGACTGCAGGAGTTTGTGGGGATGATCAACTTTTATCATAGATTCATCCCTTCAGCGGCCAGAATGATGCGGCCCTTATTTGCCCACATGGTGGACAAAGATAAGGATGTAACCTGGGACACAGAGTCAGCAGAGGCCTTCGTAAAGACCAAGGAAGCATTGGCAGGTGCCGCTCTTTTGGCACACCCCAGAGCGAATGCTCCGACAACTCTAATGGAGGACATCTCTGGAAAGGTGATCGGTGGAGTTCTGAAGTACCAGATCAAAGGGTGCTGGTGGCCACTGGCTTTATTTTCAGTAGGCATCTGTGACCTCCAGAACTGAACTACAGCACTTTCTTCAGGGAGCTACTGGTGCTGTATTTAGCCACCCATCACTTCCTATACTTCCTTGAGGGCAGGACTTTTATGGCAGAAACCCCTGACCTTCGCCCTGGCAAAAATCTCGGACCCGTGGTCAGCTTGCCAACAGTGTCATCTGTCGTATATCTCCAAGTACACCACAGATGTGCAACACATCTCGGGCAAAGACAACGTGGTGGCAGACGTTCTGTCCAAGCAGACCATCCATACTCTATTGAAGGGAGTGGATTTCATGGCACTCGCAAAGGCGCAACAAGATGACAAGGAGATGCCCCAGTATGGGACAGCAACTCCAGGACATCCCATTCAGTGCAGGTAACACCACTCTCCTGTGTGATGTGACCACCGGACAAGTCAGACCTATCCACCCCATGGCTTGGAGATGACACGTTTTTGATTCCATCTATGGGCTGGCTCACCCATCCATCAGGACCACAGTCTGGCTGGTGGCCAGCAAGTATGTGTGGCGTAGTCTCCAAAAACAAGTCAACAGGTGGACAAAGCTGTGCACATAGTGCCAGACAGCCAAGGTGCAGCTGTACACCAAGACCTCATCGCAGCACTTCGGGCCCACGTGGACATTGTGTCCCAGGGGTTCCGCTGCTTGTTCACAATGGTTGACTACTTCTCCAGGTGGTAGAAACAGTCCCGATGGCAGACACCTCCACGACCTCCTGCGCCAGAGTCATCATCTCCACCTGGGTGGCATGGATCGGCATACCAACCCACATCACATTGGACAGAGGGGCCCAATTCACCTCCACCCTCTGGTCCGACCTCGTGAGTCTGTGGGGTACTCAGCTACAACATACTACTGCCTTTCACCCATAATTGAATGGGCTGATGGAGCACTTCCAAAGACACCTCAAGCTTGAACTCATGGCCAGACTACAAGGGCCCAACTGGGTGGACGAACTACTATGGGCACCGTTGGGGATCCGCACTGCACCCAAGGAGGACCTCCACACCTATTCTGCAGAATTTGTGTACGGAACTCCACTGGTGGTCCCCGGGGAATTCGCGCCATCCCTGGACAAGCAACCAGATGACACAACAGCACTCCTCCTCTGCAGACTACGGGAATGAGTTGGCAACCTGGCCCTGACTCTATCGACCAGGCACGGACAAGTGAGGACCAACAGTCCTGCAGGACTGTGAGTATGTTTTCATCTGCAGGGGGTCCACTCCATCCACCACTACAGAGGCCGTACGAGGGTCCATTCTGGGTCATACAAAACAATGGTGCCCGTTCAAATTGGAGGTTGGAGACAAGATGTAGGTTTCACTATGGAGAGGTTGAAGCCGGCACACCTGGACTCGGCATGCCCTGCCAGATGCAAGAGAAGTAGACAACCAAAGATGTCAGAGTTGCTTCCTTCGGGCATCGAAGACAAAACCATCAGTTCTGGTGGGGGGGGAGGGGGTCATGTTACGGCATGCTGCTGTGGTGGCAATTGGTTTGGCACTCCAGGTGCCAAGTGCAACTGGGGGCCAGCAGACCCCACAGCAGCACTAGCCCCAGCAAGCAAACTGGCAATCGTACGGCTAAGGCAGCATAGGGGCCGGCATCCCCAGCATGGCGCTGGTCCCCGCTACACAACCAACAGCTAGGGGATAACGTGCAGGAAAGAAGGCATTGTAATGCAAGAAGGGGGCCCACGCACAGGAAACCCACTATTATTATGTGGGTGGTGATGTCAGTTGATGGGGCAAACAGCAGCAATGCCAACAGTATAAAAGCTGGGCTTCAGCCCCAATAAAACAGAGAACTATACCACACTACACCCGTGTGTGTCTTTCTTTGTGTAGCATGCAGCTACAAGGTATTGTTTTAATTGTGGTGACAGATCTTTTGGTGGGGTAATGGGGAGGTTGAAGAGTTCTTGGTTAAAATCTGGACATCAGGATCCTGCCAGAAGGAAGCGGTGAAAAGAGGTTGTGACCAGTATGATGGGGATCATTAATGATGTTGGCTATCGTCTTGAGGCAGCACTGAAGTCGGAGCCTACAATGGACAGCTACATTTGCCACTTGCTGCAGCCCAGGGCACTCGATTCCCTGAGACTAGGTTATTGGGGAAGATAATGCTCATGGAGAAGGAATGAATGTTGTTAGTGAAGAGGGAGAGTCAGAGATGCAGCCATCAAGTTCATGTTGACCAAAAACCACCCATTTAGTCAAATCTTGCCTGACCCATTTTATTACCCCCCTCTTTAATCATCCCATTTTCTATGGCTGGTGCAGTTCATGGCAACCAATTAAACCCTCCTCATCCTGGTAATATGGGAGAAAACTGGAGCACCAGGGGAGAAAAGCCACGCCATCATGAAAAGAAGGCACAGACTCCATACGAATAGCAGAGATGGTCCATATTGAATCTGAAGTTGTTAGGTAAAGAAACATTGGACCATAAGACATTGGAGCAGAAATAGGCTATCCATCTGCCCTGCCATTTAATCAGGAGCTGATCCATTTTCCCACTCAACCCCACTGCTTAGCCTTTTCCTCATAACCTTTGATGCCATGGCTAATCAAGAACCTATCAATCTCTCCCTAAATACACCTAATGATCTGGCCCCACAGACTGCCTGTTGCAGCAAATTTCATAGATTCACCACCCTCGATTAAAGAAATTCTTCTGCATCTCTGTTCTAACCAGGTATCCTTCAATCCTGAAGTTGTGCCCTCTTGTCCTAGTCTCTTCCACTATGGGAGACAACCTTTCTATATCTACTCTGCCATGCCTTTCAGCATTCAAAATGAGATCCCCTCATTCTCCTAAATTCCAATGAGTACAGGTCAAGAGCTGTAAAAAGCTCCTTGCATAATAACCCTTTTTATAATGATATGATCATTCCCAAGAGGCTGGAGGAGAGAGAAGCTGTACTCGCTGGGATGCAACACCCCTCTCTGTAACTGGATTCTGTAACCTCATTCTATCCAGGTTGGTAGTAGAACATCAAGCACTGTCACACTGAGAACTGGCATACCTCAGGGCTGTTTGCTCAGCTTGCTCCTGTTGATACTACTGATTCATGGCTACATCGCCAGATCCAGCTCAGTATCATCAAGTTTGCTAATGGCACAACAGCGACGAGCCGCACTACAGGGAAGGGGTCCAAAATTTCATGGTATGATGAGAGAGTTACAACCTGAGTCTCAACTTGGTCGAGATGAAGGAGATGATCGTGGACTTCAGGAGGACCAGGAGTAACTACCCTCCACTACACATCAATAATTCTGTAGAGGAGAAAGTGGAGAGCACCAGGTTCCTTGGAATTCACTTAACTAGTGACCTATCGTGGACACACAACATCTCTACACTTGTCAGGAAGATGCAACAGCAATTGCATTTCCTGAGAAAACTGAAGCGAGAAAGGTTACCGGCCAACATTATTTCATCCTTCTACAGGTGCTCTATTGAGAACGTCTTGGCACAGTGTGGTATGGATGCTGTGAAGAAATTGATCAGAGGTCAATCCATAAGACCATAAGAGAGGATCACTGGAGTCTCCCCCCCCCCCCCCCCCCCCACCGGCATTAACATGATATACCAGGATCATTGTCTGAAGAGGGCATGCAAAATGATTGAGAACCCCTTCCATCTTTCAGCTGCTTCCGTCATGGAAATGATACAGGAGGATCAGAGCCAGCACCACCAGGCTGAGGAACAGCTTCTTCCCAAGACCATGAGAATGCTGAATGACCAAAGGAACTGTTCACATTAACCATCTGAGACCCTCATATTTCCGAAACAATATTTATTTATTTTTATATATGAATACTTGTCCTGCATTGTACTTTTTGTCTGTATGTGTGTTATGTCTGGGTTGTGTGTCTGTGAATTTTGTACCGTGGACTGGAGAACACGGTTTCATCGGGTTGTACTTGTGCTATCAGATGACAATAAACCTGACATTCCTGGAATCATCTTTGTGAATCTCCTCTGAACCCTCTCCAACATCAGCACAAAGAAGAGCCCAAAACTGCTCACAATACTCCAAATGTGATCTCACCAGTGCTTAATAAAGGCTCAACATCACATCCCTGGTCTCCTATTCCTTTTAAAGCAAATGCTAGCATTGCATTTGCCTTCTTCACCACCAACTCAACATTGAAGTTGACCTGTGGGCTATCCTGCACGAGGACTCCCAGATCCATCTGCATCTGGACATTTTTGATTTTCTCCCCATTGAGAAAATTGTCTTCCCATTTTTTTCTTCTACTAAAGTACATGATCGTACACTTTCTGACGTCTTATTTCACTTGCCACTTTTCTGCCCATTATGATCTGTCTTCTGAGTCCTTGTGCAGCCTCCCTGTTTCCTCAACACTACCTGCTCCTCCACCTACCTTCCTTATGGAGAAAGGTTTTCATGAAAAGGAAATGAAGGAGAGGTATTGGAAATTAAGAGAGAATTATCGGCAAGAACGAATTGATGGAAAAAAAAATGTTGGAGGAGAAAGAATGTTAATTAAGAGCAAATGAAAAGGGTAAAGATGCTGGAAAGAACAAGTTATTGGAAAGGGAATTATTGGAGAGAGAGAGAGAGGTGTTGGAAGGAGTAAATATTTAAGTTCTGATTTATTGTCAAACTTCGCGGATGAAGATTTATGGAGGGGGTAAATGTCCACGTCAGCTGCAGGCTCGTTTGTGGCTGACAAGTCCGATGCGGGACAGGCAGACACGGTTGCAGCGGTTGCAGGGGAAAATTGGTTGGTTGGGGTTGGGTGTTGGGTTTTTCCTCCTTTGCCTTTTGTCAATGAGGTGGGCTCTGCGGTCTTCTTCAAAGGAGGTTGCTGCCCGCCAAACTGTGAGGCGCCAAGATGCACGGTTTGAGGCGATATCAGCCCATTGGCGGTGGTCAATGTGGCAGGCACCAAGAGATTTCTTTAGGCAGTCCTTGTACCTTTTCTTTGGTGCACCTCTGTCACGGTGGCCAGTGGAGAGCTCGCCATATAACACGATCTTGGGAAGGCGATAGTCCTCTATTCTGGAGACGTGACCCACCCAGCGCAGCTGGATCTTCAGCAGCGTGGACTCGATGCTGTCGACCTTTGCCATCTCGAGTACTTCGACGTTAGGGATGAAAGCGCTCCAATGAATGTTGAGGATGGAGCGGAGACAACGCTGGTGGAAGTGTTCTAGGAGCCGTAGGTGATGCCGGTAGAGGACCCATGATTCGGAGCCGAACAGGAGTGTGGGTATGACAACGGCTCTGTATCACTTGAGATTCTTTATCCTGTGGGCCAGTCAGTTATCGATATTGTACCATTTCATCAGATGCAAGGATCGACAACGAGATAGACAACAGACTCTCCAAGGCAAATAGTGCCTTTGGAAGACTACACAAAAGAGTCTGGAAAAACAACCAACTTAAAAACCTCACAAAGATTAGCGTATACAGAGCCGTGGTCATACCCACACTCCTGTTCGGCTCCGAATCATGGGTCCTCTACCGGCATCACCTACGGCTCCTAGAACACTTCCACCAGCGTTGTCTCCGCTCCATCCTCAAAATTCATTGGAGCGACTTCATCCCTAACATCGAAGTACTCGAGATGGCAGAGGCCGACAGCATTGAGTCCACGCTGCTGAAGATCCAACTGCGCTGGGTGGGTCATGTCTCCAGAATGGAGGACCATCGCCTTCCCAAGATCGTGTTATATGGCGAGCTCTCCACTGGCCACCGTGACAGAGGTGCACCAAAGAAGAGGTACAAGGACTGCCTAAAGAAATCTCTTGGTGCCTGCCTCATTGACCACCACCAGTGGGCTGATATCGCCTCAAATCGTGCATCTTGGCGCCTCACAGTTCGGCGGGCAGCAACCTCCTTTGAAGAAGACTGCAGAGCCCACCTCACTGACAAAAGACAAAGGAGGAAAAACCCAACACCCAACCCCAACCAACCAATTTTCCCCTGCAACCGCTGCAACCGTGTCTGCATGTCCCGCATCGGACTTGTCAGCCACAATCGAGCCTGCAGCTGACGTGGACTTTTACCCCCTCCATAAATCTTCATCCGCGAAGCCAAGCCAAAGAAGAAGAAAGAAGAAGAAACTGTACTCAAGAAGAAAAATACATGGGGGTGTGGCCATGCTGCTAATGAGCTGAGCAGAAGTGTTTTGAAAGACCTCTCCACAAAATGACTATAAAAGCTCAAAAGCCAGAATTTTATCATCAAAAATAGATAAAGTAAGTACTAAATGACCAAGGCAACTGAGAACAAAAACTGAAGAAGTGAAAGCTCAGCAAGGAACGTTGTGTGGAAGCCTGATAGGGACTGACTCAGCAGGGGCCTTGGGACCAGCTGAAGCCAGCAGAGCTGGGGAGTTGGCCCAAGATATAGTCTCCATCCTGAACATGATGGAAACTTTATGCAGTCGTTTTACGAGTTTGGAATCAGCGATGAGAGATATATCAAAGAAGGTAATGGAAATTAAAGAAGTTGTGGAAGACTTGAGTGAACGAATGACTCATTCAGACCTGAGCTGGACAAAACGAAAGACAGGCTGAAGGCACTGGAAGAAAAAGCAAAAAAGAAAAGAAAGGAGTGATGGACAAGATCAACCATATGGAAAATTTTAGCAGATGTAACAACGTAAGAATCATTGGACTGAGAGAAAAAATAGAGGGGAAAGACACTTTGAGTTTCTTTGAAACATGCATCCCACAAATGCTGGGACAAGATAAATTAAATGCAAAGCTACAAATTGAAAGCGCTCACTGGACCCTGGGACCCAGAAGAACCAGTGAACAGTGACCACAACCAGTCCTGGTAAGACTTTTAAGTTACTGGGAGAGAGATGTGATCTTGGGGGAAGCATATGAATATTCAAAAAATAATAATGGCCCATTAGTGGTGGACAATGCAAAAGTAATTTTTTTCAAGCCCTACCTTGGTCAAATAAAGAAAGGAATTTGATGATGTAAAGAGACAACTGTGATCTAAAAACTTTAAATATTCCATGATTTATCAAGCAATGCTGAGGGTGGATGTCTCAGAACGTAATCGACAAAGTTTCAAGAATAAAAAAGTGGAAGAATTTTAAGAAAGTTATGAAAAGAACTGAAAGGGCTGAAAAGACCATTCAAAACAGGACCAAGTGAAAGACGTATCTTTTTATTTATACTAATAGTACGGTTAAGAGAAAAAAAACTTTGGTTCATAAGGAGAGCTCTGAAAAGACAGAAAAGTGGCTAGGAAGGCAGAAAGGTGTGAACTCCAATCTTTGGGGTGAGGGGGGAGATGGAGCTGGGAGAGGAGAAATTTTAAAAGATAGTGCCAAAAGGTGGGTTTCTTCTTCTCTGGAAGAACCTACGGGCTTTTTTCATGGGCTTCTGGATACTATTGTCAACATTACCATCAGAGCTAGGGATGTGTTTCTTAAAAGGGAAATATATGTGTTGGAAGTGACTTTTAATAGAGAAATGTTACAACAGAATTTATAAAATTGGGAAGATGTTATTGTTATACAATATTTGTGTGAGAAATGGTATGGATAAAACCCTAAAGTTTATTAGTCTTAATATTAATGGGATAAATGGGAAAGTGAAGAGGAAGAGAGTATTGGCATAAAGAAATGAAAAGTGGATATAATCTCTTTGCAGGAAACACATCTTACCAAATTGGAACATGATAAAAAGAGGATGGGTGGGACAAATATGGAAAATATGGAAAAATATCAGGCTACAAAATAAATTTGGACAAAAGTGAGATAATGCCTTTAACAAATTTTGAATATGAAAGATTCCAAAAAGGAAGTAAATTTAAATTGAAAATGGATGGAATAAAATAGCTTGGAACAGCAACTAACAATAACTTGCAAAATCTGTACAAACTAAACGATGTTCCTCTTCTTGGGAAGATAGAAAGAGACCTACAGAAATTGAGAAAAACTTACCGATCACTTTGGTGGGAAGGGTTAGCTGCGTCAAAATGAAAGTGATGCCAAGACTGCAATACCTTTTTCAATCACTGCCTATTCCGTTACCTAAAAACATTTTTAAGCAACTAAGCAAACATTAGACAGTTCCCGTGGAATAATAAGATACCAAGAATTGTATTGGAAAAACTAGCATGGAATTACGGGCTGGGAGGACTTAGACTTACAGATTTGAAAAACTATTACCTCGCTGCATAGGCTATATTTCTCGCAGCCTTCTTCACTGAGGACAGCCCCCCATCTTGGGTTCAAATGGGAATGCCTCAATGGAAGAGGGGGAAGCAAAGGATTTTATCTATAAATGAAGTTTTAAATCATTAAAGAAAAAGACATATAACCCCATTCTAATACATATGATTAGAACGTGGCAAGAAATTAATGAATGTATAGGATAAAATGTAGGCATATCAATAAAAGCACCATTGTGTAAAATATGTTATTGCCTATGAACTCTTATGTTCTTTGAACAATTAAAACATAAATACAGAGTGGCCCATGGGGCTTTCTTCTGTTTTCTCCATCTTAGATCAGTCTTAAGAGAAAGTTGTGGACCAACGTTGACTCCACCTGAAATTAGTGAAACTGAACGAACTGTCTGGATGGGGAATACATCCAAATTTATAACAAAAATGTACTATGCTCTCCAGAGCAATAGGTGTAAAACCAGGGTTGTACAGGGCAAAGGAAAGATGGGAGTCGGACTTGGTGCGATTATTTCAGAAAGAAGCTGGTCAGATTGGTGTAAGGACAGCAAGACATCAATTATAAATGAAAGATATGGATTGCTTCTGTATAATTATTTTACACCAATTATATTTTACCCAACAAGAGTTACACAAATCGAAAGCCGAAATTTCGGAGATGTGGGATTGAGACAGGATTGTTTTTACATGTCACGCGATTGTGTGTGAAATTGAGGCCATTTTGGCAAGAAATCACAGAAAAATTAACCAGGATCACAGGTGTGGCCACTGGAGCTATATCTATTAGGTAATTTCATGGAAATGAGCAACAAATTAACCAAATATCAATCTCATTTATAAAAATAGCACTGGCTGTTGTGAAAAATTGTATTGCAGTCACTTGGATGTCCGACCCCCCTCTACTTGTAGCATGTTGTACTGTGGAAATGAACAGCTGTATGCCTATGGAAAAAAATCACACATAACAAAGATTAAATATAAAACTTCTGTAAAGGTCTGGCAGCCATACCTGGACCATATATGGCCTAAGAGACAGTAATAAAAAGGAACAAAAAAGGGTATAAAAGTAACTATACAAAAAATGTAGTTCCCCAACTGTTCTCTGGATACTTAAAATATATGTAAGCTCTGAGGGTGAACAGATCTGTATGTATGGGGGGGGGGGAAGGGAGGGACAGTTTTGTTTTAATTTGTTGAGTTTGTGAGAAAATTTTTAATATATTGTATATTTAAAATGTCACTATATATACTTCCCTAACATCGAAGTACTCGAGATGGCAGAGGCCGACAGCGTCGAATCCACGCTGCTGAAGATCCAACTGCACTGGGTAGGTCACGTCTCCAGAATGGAGGACCATCGCCTTCCAAAGATCGTGTTATATGGCGAGCTCTCCACTAGCCACCATGACAGAGGTGCACCAAAGAAGAGGTACAAGGACTGCCTAAAGAAATCTCTTGGTGACTGCCACATAGACCACCGCCAGTGGGCTGATATCGCCTCAAACCCTGCATCTTGGCACCTCACAGTTCGGCGGGCAGCAACCTCCTTTGAAGACCGCAGAGCCCACCTCACTGACAAAAGATAAAGGAGGAAAAACCCAACACCCAACCCCAACCCACCAATTTTCCTCTGCAACCGTGTCTGCCTGTCCCGCATCGGACTTGTCAGCCACAAACGAGCCTGCAGTTGACGTGGACTTTACCCCTCCATAAATCTTTGTCCGCGAAGCCAAGCCAAAGAAAGAAAATGTATACTTGTTGAATAAAAATTAAAAAAAAAGAAAAAGATACATGTAATTTCCTGTAATATGACACTATTTCTACAATATGACACTATTTCTACTACATGACAATAAATTGAATCTTGACCATCTGTTTAGACATCCGGTCTGATGCTTTGCAGCTACTGTCCCACACATTGACGCAGGCAGACAGGACACTTTCGATTGTGCAAGTTTGTCAAGATGGGGACTTGTAGCCTTGCCCTCCTCCATCTCCCTAGGAAAGAAAGTGAGAGAGTTAGAAGGAGAGAGAAGATTATTGGTTAGAGTTGGAAAGAGATAGCAAGCTGGAAGGAGTAAATGTGTTATGGGGAAAAGTGAGAGTTGCAGGGAGCAAGAAGGTTTTTGGGAAGAGAGATGTTGGAAGAGTTATTGAAAAGAGCTATTGGAAAATGGGAGAGAATAATTGGAAAGGAAGATAGATATTGAAAAGTGAAGGAGAGTTATTGGAGAGAGACTTGAAAGGGGAATTATTGGAAGGAGTGAAAGTAAAAGAGTAAGAATGCTTTACCTCACTTTCTCTTTTTGATGAACCATGGACACTACCTCACTTTCCCTGCTTTTGTCACTCAGTTACTTATTTATTTTAAAATATGATTTATAGCAATATTTGTACCTGTGATGCTGCCTCAAAACAAAAATTTTGTGACATGTTCATGACAAATTCTGATTCTGAAATTGAGAGAGGATAACTTGGGGAGAGGATTCTTGAGGGACAGAGTTCTATTGAGAAAGAGAGCTAATTTTGGTTGGGCATGTTATGGGGAGGAGTTCTGGGGACTCAGATTTATTGAGGGAGAACCTTGCTTGGGGGTAACAAACAATCTGCTCAGCTGATGAGCAGCATCAGTGGGAGAACAAAAAAAATGGACTTTGTTTTGGGCCGGAACACTCCATGAAGATTGGAGACGGAGAGGTTTACTTTGAAGAGGACAGGTTATTAGGTTACTGAGGAAAAAATCTTTTGGAGAAAGGGAGAAAGTTACTTGGGGAGTGGAATGCAATACATTAAAATGCTGGAAAATCTTATCAGGTCATGCAGGAGGTAAAAGGCAGTCAATATTTCAGGCCTGGACCCTTCATCGGGAGTGTGGAATATTGGGGGACAGATAGAGTTTTTGGAAAATAACAGTAATAATGTTCTTTCTTTCTTTTGGCTTGGCTTCGCGGACGAAGATTTATGGAGGGGTAATGTCCACGTCAGCTGCAGGCTCGATTGTGGCTGACAAGTCCGATGCGGGACAGGCAGACACGGTTGCAGTGGTTGCAAGGGAAAATTGGTTGGTTGGGGTTGGGTGTTGGGTTTTTCCTCCTTTGTCTTTTGTCAGTGAGGTGGGCTCTGCGGTCTTCTTCAAAGGAGGTTGCTGCCTGCCGAACTGTGAGGCGCCAAGATGCACGGTTTGAGGCGATATTAGCCCACTGGCGGTGGTCGATGTGGCAGGCACCAAGAGATTTCTTTAGGCAGTCCTTGTACCTTTTCTTTGGTGCACCTCTGTCACGGTGGCCAGTGGAGAGCTCGCCATATAACACGATCTTGGGAAGGCGATGGTCCTCCATTCTAGAGACGTGACCCATCCAGCGCAGCTGGATCTTCAGCAGCGTGGACTCGATGCTGTCGACCTCTGCCATCTCGAGTACTTCGACGTTAGGGATGAAAGCGCTCCAATGGATGTTGAGGATGGAGCGGAGACAACGCTGGTGGAAGCGTTCTAGGAGCCGTAGGTGATGCCGGTAGAGGACCCATGATTCGGAGCCGAACAGGAGTGTGGGTATGACAACGGCTCTGTATACGCTAATCTTTGTGAGGTTTTTCAGTTGGTTGTTTTTCCAGACTCTTTTGTGTAGTCTTCCAAAGGCGCTATTTGCCTTGGCGAGTCTGTTTTCTATCTCGTTGTCGATCCTTGCATCTTAACTACAGTGCCGTCACTTGACACTGGGCTGATATATATTCTCCATTCCACCAGGTGGCAGCTGGCACTGCAAGAAAACACATTGGCTTGCCTGCTCAAATCTCCAGAAAGTTCCTGTGACATGTAAAGTAAGGCACTGAATTATATCTCCTCAAATAAGCTTAATATTACCTTAATAATCTTTAATGTCCTTAAATATTCCCAGGTAGAGAAACTGAAGGGCTGTTGGTAACAAGAAGGGAAACTATCTCCTTTCATCGAATAATATGAGTAAAAATTGGAAGGATTTAGAAAAAATAAAATGGTTTTACTATTGTAGTTCCCAGCGATTGATGATAATATGTGTTGTCATGCATGTGACTCAATAGGAGAGGGTAACAAGGTAGGAAGGGTTTAGTTTTTTTGTCAGAATATATAGGTCAGCACAATATTGAGGGCCAAAGGGCCTGTACTGTGCTGTAATGTTCTGTGTTCTTTTGTTGACTCATCCATAGCTAAGGCAAGATTTACCTTACGGGACCAGTGAGCAATGTTCCTTCTAATTTTTAGTGGTCAGTGAGTACAAAAATCTTTTGTTGTGCAAATTTTTTCCTGTGCTAAAAGTCTGTGTGTACTGAATGCTTGTGCAAATGTCAACTTGAAATTGTTTCAAGATCATTTTGGCACAGCCCATCTCTCATGGCTAATAAATCTGTATTGGCATGTTTTAATATAAGTATGATTGCATTCTACAAAGAACCATATTCAGTTGAGATTTTATTCTACATTATTTTAGGTAACTCATCTTTTCTGCACACATTAATTTCCTTTGTGTGTGTGTGTGTGTGTGTGTGTGTGTGTGTGTGTGTGTGTGTGTGTGTGTGTGTGTGTGCGTGCGCACACCCACACACAGCTTAGAGGGAAGAGTGCCAGCAGGTATGTAGTTTGTGAGGTAATGCATTCCTTTCACCATTACTCATTTCACCCAGTGCAAGGACTCAAAGTTCACAACGCCACCCTGAACACCCCTTCTCCATCTTCGGCAGTCATGAACCAAGGATGGCAGCCACGATCCACTGCATTTTTTTTAAAGGAGGCTTTGAGGACATCCTTTAACTTTTTCCTCTCTACACTTGCGTCAGAGCTTGGAACAGCTTATATTTCAATGGTTTGGTGTCAGGCCTGACTATTTATGAATACTTGTCCTGCTTAGGTATTGTTATAGATGTATATATGTACCTCACTGACAAAAGGCAAAGGAGGAAAAACCCAACACCCAACCCCAACCAACCAATTTTCGCCTGCAACCGCTGCAACCGTGTCTGCCTGTCCCGCATCAGACTTGTCAGCCACAAACGAGCCTGCAGCTGTCGTGGACATTTACCCTCCATAAATCTTCGTCCGCGAAGCCAAGCCAAAGAGAAGAGATATATGTACTACATATGTATTGTTTGTCTGTATGTATGTAACGTCTGGTTATGTGTCGGCATGTTTTGCATTGAGGACCAGAGAACACT
The DNA here is from genome assembly GCF_036971445.1 of Narcine bancroftii. NCBI lineage: Eukaryota > Metazoa > Chordata > Chondrichthyes > Torpediniformes > Narcinidae > Narcine > Narcine bancroftii. Next base: position 196,234,882 of record NC_091473.1, read on the forward strand.
GTTCCATCAGGTTGTACAATCAGATAAACGCTAGATGAATGTAATTAGGTCCTCGGTACTGGGGTTGTGGGCCTGTGAGAAGATGCTGACTTTACTTCATGGTGACAATCCACATCCTGGCCATTTAAACCCATGTCACCCAATTTCACCCAAATTAACCAACAACGGTGGGAGGAAACCAGACCACCTGGTGGAAATCCATGCAGACATGGAGACAACGTACAAACTCCCTACAGATAACGCAGGATTCAAACCCGGGTCACTGGTGCTGTAATAGCGGCGTGCTAACCATGCTACCCTGAAGTGTGGATTCCTTAGAGCAAGATATTGGTGCTTCAAAGGAGCAGAAATATATTTTAATGCAGTTATCACTGATGAATAAAATAGAACACCATTCAAAGCTGAGGTAGATAATAAGGTATCAATGGTTACAGGATAGGTTAAGGAAGTTGATTTGAGAAAGTCATACTGAGTGATCGAGCAGACTTGAGGTGACAAATGCCAAACTCCTTTTCCTCATTTATTATGGCTAGTCTAGTGATCACAGTATTGAGCCTCTGATGTTTCTGAACCAGATTTGAAAATAAGCTATAATTGTCCAGATGTCTGATACCAGATTCCAAAACAAACATTGTTAAGGTAGGTGGCTTCTATGAATGCAGAAAAAATTGCTTGGTGGGGAGGGGGGGAAGTTGGAAACATCCTAAGTGGTGCATTGAAATTCTTGGCTTTAGACTGCTCAGTCAGGCAGAAAAGAATTCAAGAAGATACTGAGTCTCTGGAGAATGACAGTCCAAAAGCAAAATAGGTGAAGCTGCTGGAGTTCCTATATTGGCAGTTAACGGCAGTGGTGCCTGCTTGTGCAGATCCGGGGAGAGAGGGAAAAGGAAACACAGAGCTCACCCGTGGGGTCCAATTGGCCGGCTGTGGTGCTGACAGGCTTTAAATGGCCTGTTAAAGGAGCCGGCTGGGTTTTATTTAAAATACTGCGACCGCAGGGCCTGGGCCCAAGATGGTGGTGCCTGTATTTGGCGGCAGCCTCGAGTGGCTGCAGACTCCAGGGAGCAGTGGAGTGGCGCAGGGCACCAGTAACAGGGAGAAAACCCCATGTTGAAAAGAAGTAAAGGAGACGACCCTAAGGATGGTGAGCACAGTTCCGGACCAGCGAGGGGCTGAAGGACACACACAGGTGGCGAACTGCTGACGACTTGCAGGTGAGGAACCCGCAAGGGCTGTGGGCTGGTGGTAACCTGAGGTCAAAGGTCCCACACAGGCTCCGGGCTGCTGGAGACTAGCTCATGAGAATCAGGTACTGGAACCAGGATTTGAGCAAATGTTGAGAGCAAGGATGACTTCTAAAAGCCCTGAGTGCTGAAGGCTTCCTCATCATTTCAGAGGTTTGGATCTGGAGCTCGGTTTGCTGATGGTTTGAACTGAACAGGAGTCTTATTCAATTGCAGAGGCTGCAGGAACACTGGAGGCAAATTCACAGACACTCAGTGGGGTAATCTTTTGCATCTCTTTCTCTTGTATTGCAAGGGGTGTGAGGCAATGCAAATACCAAAGGAAATTTAGTGCATATTATATTTTTGTTTCATTACATGTCTATAAATGATATCTGATGTAATCTGAACAACCTATCCATCTGCCCCATCTGTGATAGAATCTGGGGATCCTGCATAATCCTCATTAATCACATCAGAATGCACGTATCCACAACCTCTCAGGACTGGCCAGGGAGACTCGCTAATCAGTTCTGCAATTAGACATGTCTAGGTTCTCAACATGGCTGATGTATTGAACAGAGTGAAATAAGAAAAGTCTGCAGACGGCGTGATTGTAGTTAATATGCAAAAATGCTGGATAAACTCATCAGGTTCCGCAGCGTCCAAAGGAGGCAAAGAACAACATTGTAAATAGAGTAAATCCTTCTTGTTTCAAGCAACTTTGGAGGTCTGGGTTACCTTTCTTGCAAATACGCCCACAGAAAGTGTCCCCTGCCACTTTGACGCTGGTTGAAAGAGGAGGCAGCCCTCGGCTTAATTGCCATTTTAGTTCCCTGTCAGAGGGACGTCAAGATTGATCGCTAAGGGACCCCTGGTATTATATAAACATCTCCAAGACAGTGTTACTAAAAACACAATGCTTGACACTGTTGTGTCGAAAGATTTTCATTTTTTACTTCCCAAAGGCTTTGTACCTGAACATGATGCAAACATGAAAATGAATGATTTTCTAGGGTGGATAAAACCCATGTTTCCTCCTCTGCCTGTTTGCATGAGGCAGAAACGAGTTGGGGATATTTGTCCTTTATGTTAGAAATTGAAGTACCTTTAAAGAAATTGCTCGAGACAAAAATTGAGAACAAAGAACATTTATTTTACAACAATGCAAAGTTGGGTGCTTCCCCTTACCCTGGGAATACACACACATACTGGGGCTCACCCAACTTTTATACAGTCAATTTCAGTATCAAAGTGCCCTCTCCTTACATTCTTCTGCCCCCTGGATGGGTTTGGCATAGGCAATCCTTCCTGCCTACGTGCAGTTTCAGTACACTTGGAGGACCAGGGGGTATCCTGTGGGTGTCCCATCATGTCATTGTCCTTATTCACACCTTCCTGATTCTCGGGGCTACAGTCTCTTGGTATGCAGAGTTGACTCATCCTATCTAGGGTTGGCTAATTTACTATGTATAAATCTGTGTAAGGTTAGCTAATTAGATATGTAGGACTTGGTACTTCTATCTAGGGCTAGGAGACCTTTATCTGATCCAGACTACCTCAACTTCCTACATTCTATTGTACCTTACCATTCCTTATCTTAGTCTTATGGTGGCTCTTGTCACAAAGAAGATTCTTATGTTAATCGTGCTGACTCTGCTTTCCTGCATCCTAATCCCCAAGCTCATCCTGTTTGTACTGGTTACAACCATTAACTGATGAATTTTAGTTTCTTCCATGTTCATAATTTTAGATCAATTTTCCCATCTCTCACAATCCTCACTTTTCTTTTAGATCAGTAATACTGATCTTTCACCATGATCAGTGTTACTGATCTTTGGTTACTGGTCAGTGTGACTGACTCCCCCCCCCCCCCCTCACTTTTCTTTTAGATCAGTAATACTGATCTTTCAAGTGTAAGGTGTTGTTTTACCCAGCTGGTCAATAACCGAATTGTAATACCTGTGTAAAGTCTTGAGGTAGGGGAGCACCATGAAGGTCAGAGTAGCGAGTCCAGCTGCTTATTAGGGTTGCGAGTATCAGGCTCCAGTTCTCAGTAAAGAGTCTAGTCCATCCCACATCAGTCCGAAGTTGCCACGTCTGAACATGGGCATGGGCAGATTCACGTTGAAATCTTGAAGCAGTGTCTTTAACCGCCCGACTGTTGTAAGCTTTGTCCTGACGAAGTCTGTGAGAAACGCTGCCTTCAGCAGCGAACGAGTAGCAGTAGTCAGGCGGTTCCGTTGAATTGTGGCTAGTATCTGATGTCCTCTTCAGCCCCGAACCCTAGGGCCACCGATCTCCGAAGGCTGTCTGGAGTCTGATATTGAGGTGCCAAGCAGCTCACGTTGTTGGTAACTGGTGCTCCCCTTCACGGGGTGATGAAAAGAGACCAAGCTGGGGGGGGATTGTTTCTCATGAATTAATTGTGTTTTGCAGCTTGCCTGTGAGTCTCTCCCTGTGTGTGAAATGTACATTGATTAATCACTATGTAGGCTGTTAACTGACTATCGCTACTGTGTTCCCCCTGGTCCGTATTGAAAATGCCCTAAATCTATGCCCTGTCTACACTGTAAAGTAGCACAATTGTAACCTCTGCTGCCCCTATTCCAGGAGGACTTAAAACATAGCGAGTACTGAAGTGACATATACAGTTAACAAACAATACCCCAATGAATGAAAACAGTTAAAAATACAACAATAAATGTAACATTACGGCACTTTGTCACGGCGCAGTGTAAGTTTCAGGTCTGAAGGATGAGGAACTGCATGCCAGGTTGAGGGTTGAGTCTGTGTGTCGTGATGTTGTGGTTCGGAAGCTGGTTTGCTTCTTTGAATGTGGGTCCATCCTTTCTCTCTTGTTCTTACTGCGGTGTCTGTAATTAAAAGTACACAGTAGGGACCATCCCAGGCAGGTTTTAGTTGATCCTCTTGCCATGCTTTTACATATAACCAATCACTAGATTTTAATAAAATGAATAACAATCTGACTTTCCTTTGTGTTAGTGTAAAAATTGTAAAATGAAACACAAACCATATTTGCATGGGTTTTGAATATGTTAGACCTTATTAAAATGCAGTTGGAGCTGCTTGTCTGTATGGGGCACAACCCTCCAATTTGTTAGAGTGAGTACATAACAGACATTGCAGCACAAGAGCCCCTGCAAGAGAACTTGAAACATATTCAACCTTTAGTTCTGCCTTAAGAGCACAATTAGCCATAATGATTAGGCGAGTGATATTAACTGTATTGTAACTGAATTTATTTTAAAATAGCCGAGTGGGAATAAGACATGTCTTTGTTACTGCCGACGGCAATGAATTTGACGATTATTTAACATCGCTATTGTAATTGTAAAATTAAATGCCTTGTGCCACAGCTCACAACCATATTCCATATAATAACCATATAACAATAACAGTACGGAAACAGGCCATATTGGCCCTTCTAGTCCGCACCGATTTACATGAAACTCCAACTATTTCCACCTACCTACTCCCTGCCCATAACCCTCCAACCCCCTCACATCGATGTACTCATCAGTGCCACTGTAATATAGTTGAACTAACCGCGACACTACCCAAAGTGAGACAAGAGCCCATGCATTTTCTGACTAAAGGTCACAAGTGCAGCCAACAGACTACTTCAAGGCACTTTCAGCCTTGCTCCTCTGTGCAGCCATGTAATCTTTGAGAAGAGGCAAACATAACCAAGGGCATTAAAAGGGTAAAAATCTGGCAATTTTCTCTCCACAGAGAGCATTGGGGAGCCTGGAACCGATTGTTGATTTTGTAAAATGAAGTTGAACAGGCTTGTACACATTTTCAGACTGCTTGTGCAGTGAGTGCCATACACCATGGTCTTCTGATTCATTGGTGAGGAGGTGATCAGTAAGATGCAGCAGTGGAAGCGCTTGCTCAAAGGCTGGAGGAAAATTAGACTTAGACCTAGATTTGTCAGAATGATAAGAGTTTATCTAAAGCTGGCTGTAGATAGAAGAACATCACAGGTGCTCCTCAATTTACGATAGGGTTGCGTTCCAGCAGACCCAGCATAAGTTGAAAAAAAATCTTAATTGGAGATGTACCTTGTCTAACATTGACAGCACTGTATCAGTCCTCATACTGATCCCGCTGCCCCACTCTCTAACGACAGCGCTGTATCAGTCCTCATACTGATCCCGCTGCCCCACTCTCTAATGACAGCGCTGTATCAGTCCTCATACTGATCCCGCTGCCCCACTCTCTAATGACAGCGCTGTATCAGTCCTCATACTGATCCCGCTGCCCCACTCTCTAATGACAGCGCTGTATCAGTCCTCATACTGATCCCACTGCCCCACTCTCTAACGACTGCGCTGTATCAGTCCTCATACTGATCCCGCTGCCCCACTCTCTAACGACAGCGCTGTATCAGTCCCCATACGGATCCCGCTGCCCCACTCTCTAACGACAGCGCTGTATCAGTCCCCATACAGATCCCGCTGCCCCACTCTCTAACGACAGTCCCTGTAAGCTTTCCGAAAATGTGATTAACCAACGAGGCTACAAAAAATTCACCTTAGAGGAATTATCAAAGTTTATTGGAAAAATCAACGATGCTTGTGATGACCTTTAACACATTATATGAAAGTAAATGACAGTCATGCTATTGTGTCATCGTAAAATCTTAAGTAGGGGAGCACCTGTATTACCTTTCATATTTTTCCAATGTTGATTGCACACACAATCATTTAAGTACCGGCTAGTTTCTATAATATTGTACTTAAAGTTTTGCTGCATGAATCCTGGAGCTTGTGGAGTCATTAGTGAATCAAGAAATATTGGTGCCATGCCAATTTCTCTGTACCATGCCAATTTCCCAGTCCTGAAGCAAGGATGTAGTGAATAGTATCAGGTACAAGATCTGTGAGTAATTAATGCTATTATTATTCCTATGCGCCCAATTGTTCTGAACGATGCCACCAATTTAAATCATATTCCACCTATTGCAGTACTCACACACCACCATAGACCAGTTCGCAGGTTTATTTCTCCATTAAGCTGAATCCAGTCGCATTGGGTTTACCTCCGTGATTATTTACAATGTAACTTCTGCACTACCGGATTTAAATATAAACCTGATGAATGGGGGAATGTTATCATGAATTGAATAACAGCGGCAATACAGAGAAATTGTGCTGAGGCATTAATTTCACTCCGGAGGAAAATGCACCAGAGAAATGAATGATTAAACTTATAGGAATCCCCATAGGAATCCCCAGAGGTATCTTTATTCTCCAGAGGTGGGTGATCTTTAAACTCACGGACCTTGACTGCTGAATGTGTAGAAGAAATGTACTAAATCTATTGATAGGGCTCCATACCTCTAACTGCAAGACAAGAGCCTGAAGCCTCAATTTCAAGTGCCACAGTGCACTTAAAGGGACATGCAAACTCCCCCTTCAACTGGCTGATCCAGCCACTTTACACATCAGATCCTTTCTTTATCTTACATACACTTAAAATAAGACGTGTAGAACTCACCCTATTTGCGCAAACATTTCTCCCTGCAAATGTTATAACATCACTCAACTCTCAGTACTCCCTGTGCAAAATCACATTTGAATACAATTTATTTCATAAATTGGAATTAACTGGTAGTTAAATTCACTAATTCTACAGTATTGAAAAACAATCATTTATGACATTTAATTTTTAGCATGAATTTTAATCAATGTTGGTCAGTGACTGAAGTGGGAAGTCGTGATTTATGAAATTATCTCTGGTCTCTACTCTCCCACTCCCGACGCTTCTCCCAACATTCAGGAGCTGGCACACAGTCCCTGCCTTTTTCATGTTACTCATCTACTATTCCTTTAACTGCTTGCATCAAAATGTTAGCCTTTGCTTTCTGCTTATCCTCAGATGTCTGGACAAATGCTTTTTGTGTGATCTGTAGAAGCTGGGTTATTCCCTGCTCATGCCAATTTTCTGTCTTTTGTAATTTTCTCCTAATGTCTGGGGCTGAGTTGGTAACAAAACCTGTTAGTACCAATTGTTCCCCTGCTGGGGATTCTATGTCGAGACCCCCATATTGTATATATATATTTGGTCCCAAAAATTGGTCTAACTGTTCGGCACATCCCTGAGGATCTTCTATCAGGGAGGTCAGTTCTTTCTTAAAGTTATGCACTTCAGTCACATTTACAAAACCGAGACCCCCTCCCACGGGAACCTCCCGCAGGGGTCTCATCCAGCTAACTTCTAGCTTATTATTTCTGACCCTGCCCTTTCTTCCAGTAGGTTACGTACCTCCGTACTGGTCAAGGGCACATTTACCTGCCCTTTCTTCCAGTAGGTTCTCACTCTGTTCTAAATTACAACAATCTCTCTCTCCTGTCAACGGAGATGGTAATCGAGCGCTTTGTGAGCGAGTTACCATACCACTCCTATTCTCTTCTCTAGCTGTGGGGGAGGAGGGGAAGGTGCAGAAGGGTAGGTCATAGGAGGGGAAGGAAAGATAGGAGCCGGCATAGGAGGACCATAAGGTGGAGGGAGGGAATGTAGCACATCCCACCCCTGTGATTCAGGGACAAAAGGTTCCTCCTCTCTCTTATCCCTGAGTTCTTTCTCACTCAAAACCAGTTGTTCAATGGGTCCCTTGAGCCAGCAGGCTGCATATTCCCTGCTCTCAACATTGTCTCTCTCTGGTTTTGATTGAGCCAGATGTTCAAAGCTTGACACATCCATTCATCCTCGGATCCGAACTTTGGCCAGTACACGGAGCTCCCTTTAACCGGGCGTTTAACCCATTCAATACAACAATACCTGACCATTATCAGTTTGTCTTTCCCACGGGTCCTTCCCGTGCCCCACTCAGATAACATCAACCCAAGCGGGCTGTACGTAGCTATCTGGTGTTCACATCCTGAACCAGGACTCTCTTCCTTGCTACTCATTATTCCCATACTGATAGGCAAGTAAAATTACTCTTACCGAGTTCCAGTAGCAATGCTCTAGAGCGCTTCCTCCCGTCGTTTGTTCTCAATGCTTCTTCTCGGATATCACTTGCTTCTTCCACTGACCAGCCACCCGTCGTCCGTGAGTCCAGCTGAATCAGCTGAGGTGCACCTACTCTCGTCGTCGGGGTACTCTGTCAGTGGAGGGAGTGGGATCCCGGACGAGCCCCCATTTGTTAGAAATTGAAGTACCTTTAAAGAAATTGCTCGAGACAAAAATTGAGAACAAAGAACATTTATTTTACAACAATGCAAAGTTGGGTGCTTCCCCTTACCCTGGGAATACACACACATACTGGGGCTCACCCAACTTTTATACAGTCAATTTCAGTATCAAAGTGCCCTCTCCTTACATTCTTCTGCCCCCTGGATGGGTTTGGCATAGGCAATCCTTCCTGCCTACGTGCAGTTTCAGTACACTTGGAGGACCAGGGGGTATCCTGTGGGTGTCCCATCATGTCATTGTCCTTATTCACACCTTCCTGATTCTCGGGGCTACAGTCTCTTGGTATGCAGAGTTGACTCATCCTATCTAGGGTTGGCTAATTTACTATGTATAAATCTGTGTAAGGTTAGCTAATTAGATATGTAGGACTTGGTACTTCTATCTAGGGCTAGGAGACCTTTATCTGATCCAGACTACCTCAACTTCCTACATTCTATTGTACCTTACCATTCCTTATCTTAGTCTTATGGTGGCTCTTGTCACAAAGAAGATTCTTATGTTAATCGTGCTGACTCTGCTTTCCTGCATCCTAATCCCCAAGCTCATCCTGTTTGTACTGGTTACAGCCATTAACTGATGAATTTTAGTTTCTTCCATGTTCATAATTTTAGATCAATTTTCCCATCTCTCACATTTACAATCATACATTTGCGAATGGGATAGAGATTTTTTTATACCAAAAGTAGACAATATTTGCAATAAATTATTAAAAAGTTTATTTTCTAATTTATTATTAATTTGCTTATTTATTATTAAAAATATGCTTACAGAGGAATCTGGACCAGCTGGAAAAATAGGCTGAAAATGGCAGATGGAATTTAATGCATGTCTTGGGTAAACTTATACCTCTCATTTTGTTCGTTTTAGATTGGTCACAGTGTTTGAGCTACCAAAAGAAAATAGACACACACACCGAGAGCAGTTCAGATTATACAAATCTTTATTACAAATTCAAAAGCTGATTTCACACTACAATATACAAGCCCTTCCCAACTATACTTATCAACGCTTGGACTAGTCCCAACTGCCGAAGCGAGGCAATGACTGCACACTTGTAGTAGGTTGTCGGGGCGCTGGTAACAGCTTCTCTACCTCCCTCAACCGGGACGTTAGCTGGACTCTTGAAGTTCTTCTTCTTGCTGAGAGATGTTTTCACCTCTTGGAGAGTCTCAAACTTCAGCAGTGGGACCATGGCTTATATTACCCCCAAAAGTTGTTTACTTCAGATCTGTTGGAATCTAGGGGTTAAAACATTATGAAAGAAATGATTAATTAATAAGTTTATATGTACTGCATGGGTCAGGGAAAAAGAGGAATGTGATTAAGTGGCAATCACAGCATGGAGCAAAGTTGGCTGAGCAAAATGGTCTGCTCCCAAATACAGGGAGAGGAAATGCATAAAACGATTTAGGAGGAATGCTCAAACTGAAGGAGGTGGTGGGTAGCACAGGAGACACAGGCCAGACCAGAACAAAGAATGGCCTGCAAGAAACAAAGGGAATGGAAAACCAGTCTAGGAGGAAGATTAAGGCATGAGGAGGTGTTAAAGAAAACAGCAGAAATTGGCCAGCCAGACAGGGACAGAATGGTGATTAGAGATATCTGGGGATGAATTAATTTCTGATCCAATCAACAGGATAGTCTGGCTTGGAGGATTAAGAGGGGAGTGCTACACCCCAGATATCTGCAAAACAGGAGATGACTTGTGATAACCCTTATGCAAAAAGATCTAGCAAAGGAAGACAACTTTTGTTCTGTATGATAATGAAATCTAGCAAAGGAAGCCAACTTTTGGACTCAGACCACACATAGACTAAATTAAGAGTAAGGTAAAGCCAGAGTCCGACAGATCTTATCTCTTTGAACAAATGATTTGAAAACTGCATCTCTGGGGCCTCATGGTGGAAGTTGGATAATGTCTACTGGATTCATATGCATCCCTGGGCCCCATAGTGTAAATTAGATAATGTCTTCTGATTCAACTGCATCCTGGGCCCCATGGTGGAATTTAGGTGTGTCTACTAAATATGCATCCTGGGCCTCATGGTGTAAATTAAATTATGCCTGATGATTCTAATAAACAAGCAGGTTCTCAGCCTTGCAGCTGCAGAAGTAAAAGACACAGTTTAAATCTTCCATTACATTCCATCCCTTGGTCACAGGCTGTCAGACACGAGACTTAACAAGCATTTGAGTACAGAAGGAGCGAAAAAGAGAAACTAAAACTATAATAAGCACAAAAATAAGCGATAATGCGAGCAACCAGCGGAGAATATTGTGGCCCAATCCCCCAAATGTACCATTTAACCATGGAAAAAGGATTCAAACTATCCTTGTGGGCCACAATACCCAGACACTGAAGCTCACGAACAGATTTTGAAACATGCTTAACAATATCAGATATATTAGTGGATACACCGGGCCGTGTCCCCCACGGGCAACTCCCTCAGAACGTCCTCGACATTACAAATCTAATTGCTGGCATCAAAGCAGCTGTTTAGCCAGATCAGCAGGAGCACAAGATGGAGAACCTAGAACAAAGAAGCCTGGCACATATCACTCACGATACCGTAAGCGTTCAGTGTTTAAACAGACTAAATCATCCTGTCCTTCAATAGCTACCCACCGAGTGTTACCCTGGGCAGGTGTCACTATTTCCCCTTTTACAGGAGGGCCACTACCTGGTGGTGCCACCCATACCTTTTGTCCAACATTCTCTAGTTCGGGGATGGGGGGCAATGACTGTTATTCCTCTGGAATAGGCTGTAATTCAGGAGCGTGAAGAAGTCGGTGGAAAGGTGTACCTCCTTTTAAAGGGCGATGATTCAAATTGTCGACTGCCTGCTGCAGCACATGGCACCACCCCTTCAGGGTCCCCAGTGGTGTTAACAAACAAATTTGTTCCTTCAGTAAGCCATTCATTTGTTCAACTAACCCGGCAGCCTGCGGGTAATAAGGAATATGGTGGACCCATAAAATATTGTTGTCAGCTGCCCAATCACAGATTGCCTTCCCAGAGAAGTGCGAGCCATTATCAGACTGAATTTCCTCTGGTACATCATAACAAGAAATTAAATGGTTTAGTCCTTGGATAGTGCTAGCTTGGTCAGCCATCTGGGTGGGAAAAGCAAAAACCAGGCCCGAAAAGGTGTCAACCATTACTAGGACGTAACGTTTACCCATACAGTCTTGCAAAGCATTGATGGTGGCACTAATCTCTTTTTGCCCTCCAGGGAGGCGATATTGTGGAATGCACACTGGTTTCATGTGGGGTGGCACCATCACAGACAGGATCCCACTTAGACCAACCCACCACTAGTCTTAGTAATAGTCCGAATTCCAAACGCAAATCCCCCTTGGCTAGTATTAAGGGCCGTACCGGCCAACATATTAATACCCAGGATACACTCGTCAGTGGCAGCCACCAGGGCATGTAACCATATAGGGGAAGGGCCATCACCCTCCATGGCGCAGACTTTTATTTCCTTCGCCAGGGTGATTGCTCCTCCCATCCCCTCTATTTGAAATGTCGATCCAGTCCAGAGGTCAGGGTTACCCAGAATCACTGAGTGCTCTGCACCGGTGTCAACCAAGGCCAAATATTGGCAGTCATTACCCCCACCCCAATGGACTGTTAATGGTATGTAGGGCCGTGGGTCGCCGTGTATCCGCCGTATCTCAATGGAGTAGACACAGGGGCCCTGCCCACACCCTCATGCTTTAGTAGGGTTCAGGGGCTTCCAGGCCCTCATGCCACTATTATCCATGAGCCTTTTTAACCATTTGTTGTATCTCATCACGGATAACTGGAGCAGGAGAAGCCTGCTCGATAGAAGCAGCAGTGGGAGCAGAGGGCACAGCTGGGCCAGGAGGACTCAGCAGCTGGGGATGATGTTCCCCTGCTTTTCTCTTATAAAGGGCATAAAGGACCCCAGTAGGTTTCCCATCAATATCACTTTTAGGTACGCCTAACTTTAACAAGGTTACAAAAAGGTCCTTCCTTGTCGGTCCGTTATTACCAGCAGACCCTCTCTTTTCATCCTGCTTGTCTGATTTAACCTGGGTTGTACGTGAGTGGATTTTACTTCCCAAATCTAATTCTCGAAGCCCAGATAAGGCGTGCACCGCCTCAGACACAGGGTGCCCAATTAGTGGACTAGTTACGGACAGAACCAATCCCCGTACATTGGGTTGGGCGGAATGAACCAATCTGGTATGCATTCCGGCCATGAATATCTCTTCATCAGGGCTCCCCCCATGTACCCACAGCCTCAAACTCCCTGCATACAAGGCAGAGGCCAGGGCCTGCTGACGAATTACTGCTATACCCTCCTCTGGGGCACTCCAATTGTTCTGTGAATGTAAATACCAATCTACTGGTGATGGGTATACTTGCAGCAGGGCATCCCCTAGAGTGGCAAGTAAGTAATCCACCTCTCTCCCTCTACCCCACAGCTCAGCAGTGACCCTGATATCAGTAGTCAATGTTCCTAATCCCAACAATTCCTCAGGGGTTAAATATACATTACCCCCTCGTTGCTCCCAAACACGCAGGAGCTAGGCTGCCAGAGTTTCTCCTGCCTTTTGCCTAAATCGATCTCCAATGGCAGCCAGCTCTTTTACAGAGAAGTCACAGATCATTGACTGATTCCGACCTCTGTTCCCACTTTGGCCCACAGGGCCCTCCACCCAGTCGAGGGGAGGAGGTCGAGGCCATCCCGTAGAGGGAGTAGGCCATAGAGCATAAGCAGGAGTTTGGGTATTTTTCCCCTAGGTCAGCCTGGGAGACCTGGGTATCTATCCCTTCAATCTCTACCCTTATATCACCCCCCTTCTGTCTGTTTGGGAAGTCTGCTGCCTTATGGGGCAGGCGTGAACAGCAGGTGGAGAGGGCAGTATGTTAGGCACATGCTGAGGAGTATCTGCATTATTACCACGGTCATCATTCCAGATATTCCCGTCCCATTCATCAATTACATCAGGATTGTCGCCATTCCTTATCATGGCACGAATATGATGTGGATCGGGTTCTACTCCATACCTTTCTTTATCTGCACAGAGCTGCTGCCGGAGTTTAATATTACGGCAGATCGATTGGACATGCTTATCCTCCCATTCTTTGGCTCGGTCCTGACTGGTGCAAACAATCTCACTTATCATGGGACAGCGTTGTCGCAGGGCTTCTACCTCCTCCTCTATTGCTCTCTCTTACGCTGAGATTCTACTTCTCACTGAACTGATTCTGCTTCATGCTGAACGGAGTGGCGTAAGGCTGTGTCTAGCAGCCAAAAACCGTCCGTCAGCGTCCCCTTTTTAACAGGAAATTTATTTTCTCGAAGGAGAGTGGCAACCCGCTCTCCCAGAAGCGCACTTGATGGATCTAACTTCTCATCCCAACTAATGGGTGGTCCCAACAAAGACAGGGTATTGGCCAACATGCCAAACCCATCATCTTTGGAAGCCCATCCTGGAATCAAGAACCGCTCAAGGCTCACCTCTTTCTTTCGGCGAAACATCTTGAGACCAACCCTGCTCGCTGTGCCAGTTGTCCTGGATAAACTTATACCTCTCATTTTGTTCGTTTTAGATTGGTCACAGTGTTTGAGCTACCGAAAGAAAATAGACACACACACACACTGAGAGTAGTTCAGTTTATACAAGGCTTTATTACTAAATCTAAAGCTGAATTCACACTACAATATGCAAGCCCTTCCCAATTATACTAATCAATGCCTGGACTGGTCCCAACTGCCGAAGCGAGGCAACGACTGCACACTTGTAGTAGGTTGTCGGGGCGCCGGTAGCAGCTTCTCTACCTCCCTCGACCGGAACGTTAGCTGGACTCTTGAAGTTCTTCTTGCTGAGAGATGTTGCCACCTCTTGGAGAGTCTCAAATTTCAGCAGTGGGACCATGGCTTATATTACCCCCAAAAGTTGTTTACTTCAGATCTTATCTCTTTGAATAAATGATTTAATTATCTTCAAGGTCTCCTGACAGTCTGTGACCAACAAAAGAAAACTGCTCTGTGGGGCTCATGGTGGAAGTTGGATAATGTCTACTGATTCATATGCATCCCTGGGCCCCATATTGTAAATTAGATAATGTCTTCTGATTCAACTGCATCCTGGGCCCCATGGTGGAATTTAGGTGTGTCTACTAAATATGCATCCTGGGCCTCATGGTGTAAATTAGATTATGTCTGCTGATTCTAATAAACAGGCAGGGTTTTCAGCCTTGCAGCATCAGAAGTAAAAAAGAGTTTAAATCTTCCATTGCAATGCAGACAAGTGTGAGGTGTTGCATTTTGAAAGGACAAACCAAGGTAAGACAAACACGGTAAATGGTTGGGCACTGAGGAGTGCGGCAAATAGAGGGATCTGGGAATACAGATACATAATTCCCTGAAAGTGGCGTCACAGGTTGATAGGGTTGTGAAGGGAACTTTAGCATATTGGCCTTCATAAATCAAAGTGTTGAGTACAGGAGTTGGGATGTTAGGGTAAAGTTGCATAAGACATTGGTGAAGCCAAATCTGGAGTGTTGTGTGGAGTTTTGGTCATCTAACTACGGGAAAGATATCAATAAGATAGAAAGAGTGCTGAGAAGATTTACTAGGATGTTGCCCGGACTTCAGGAACTGAGTAACAGGGAAAGGTTAAACAGGTTAAACTTTATTCCCTGGAGCGTAGAAGAATAGAGGTATTTAAATTATGAGGGGGAACAGACAGTAAATGCAAGCTGGCTTTTTCCACTGAGTGGAAGTGAGATACGAACTAGCGGACATGGATTTCAGATTCAGATTTCAGATTTATTGTCAGACTACATATATGACATCACATATAACCCCGAGTTTCCTTTTTCCTGTGGGCGTGGCACCACTAACTGGTAGGACAAAAAATAAATTGTACCCAGGGTAAAACATGTAAATAAATGAAGAACTGTAAACAGATAATGAATGTAAACAAATGGTGCAATACAGAGAGAACAAAAAGAAAATGAAGTGCACAAGTCAGAGTTCTTAAATGAGCCCCGATTGAGTTTGTTGTCGAGGACTCTGCTGGTGGAAGGGTAGCAGCTGTTTCTGAACCCGATGGTGCGAGTCTTGTGGCACCGAGACCTCTTTCCTGATGGTAACAGTGATAACAGAGTGTGTGCTGGGTGGTGAGAGTCCTTGATGGTCGCTGCTGCTCTCTGACGGCAGGGTTCCCTGTAGATCTACTCAACAGTGGGGAGGGTTTCGCCTATGATGTCCTGGGCTGTGTCCACTACCTTTTGGAGGATTTACACACAGGAGCATTGGTGTGATGTAGCCAGTCAGGGTGAAAGGGGAAAAATTTAACGGGAAACATTCAGGGGGACTTCTCATAGAGAGTGGTGAGAGTTTAAGTGGTGAATGCGGGCTCATATTTAACATTTAAGAAAGATTTGGATAGGTTTCGGCGATGGGAGGTATATGGAGGGCTATTGACTGGGTGATCATAATTCTGTTACCAGTGATCATAATTCTGTTACTAGTGATCATACTTCTGTTAGTTTTAGGGTAGTCTAGTGATCATAATTCTGTTAGTTTTAGGGTAGTTTTAGGGAAGAGCAAGGAGAGGCCTAAAGTTGAGGTTCTGGATAGGAAAAGAGCAAATTTCGAAAGAATAAAAAGGGATTTGGGGAGTATTGAGTAGGACAGGATATTTTCAGGTAAGGATGTTAATGAAAAATGGAGGATATTCAAAAAAGAATTTTTGAGGGTACAGAGTAGTTATGTCCCAGTCTGGATCAAAGGAAAGGCTGGAAGTCATAGGGAGGCTTGGTTTTCGAGGAATATTGGAAATTTGGTTAGGAGAAAAAGGGAGGTGTACAAGAGGTATAAAGAGCAGGGAGTTGAGAAGTTGGACTACAAGGAGTGTAGAAGGAATCTTAAGAAAGAAATTAGAAAGGCCAAAAAAAGGCATGAAGAAGCTTTGGCTGACAGAGTAAAAACAAATCCAAAGGGTTTCTATAAGTACATTAAAAGTAAAAGATTAGTGAGAGATAAAATTGGACCCCTTGTAGATAGTGAGGGTAGGCTGAGTGAGAAGTCTGAGGAAATGGGGGAAATTTTGAATGATTTCTTTGCCTCGGTATTCACTAGGGAAAAAAATGTTGAACCAGTTGAGGTAAAGAAAAATAGTGGGGAGGTCATGAAGCATATAAGGATAACCGAGGAGGTAGTGATGGCTGTGTTAAAAAAGATAAAGGTGGATAAATCTCCCGGACCGGACAAAATATTCCCTAGGACACTCAGGGAGGCTAGTGGACAGTTAGTGGGGCCATTAACAGAGATATTAGGATGTCACTGGCCATGGGGGTAGTGCCAAAGGATTGGAGGCTGGCGCATGTGTGGTTCCTTTATTTAAGAAAGGGTCCAAATGCAAACCTGGGAATTATAGGCCTGTAAGTCTGACGTCTGTGGTGGGCAAGTTGATGGAAAGTGTTCTGAGGGATGCTATTTACAAATTTTTGGAGGTACAGGGATTGATTAGGGAGTAATCAGCATGGTTTTGTCAGGGGTAGATCATGCTTGACAAACCTGATTGAGTTCTTCGAGGGGGTTACAAAAAAGGTTGATGAAGGGAAACCTATGGATGTTGTCTATTTGGACTACATTTTGGAAAAGCAAATTTAAATAGGTCATATACATTGAATGGTAGACAACTGAGGAGTACAGAGCAACAAAGGGATTTAGGAGTTATGGTAAATAGTACCCTCAAAGCTGATACTCAGGTAGATGGTGTGGTGAAGAAGGCATTTGGAATGTTGGCCTTCATAAATCGGAGTATTGAATTCAAGAGTAGGGAGGTTATGATGAAATTGTACAAGGCATTGGTGAGGCCAAATTCGGAGTACTGTGTACAGTTTTGGTCACCAAATTATAGGAAAGATATAAACAAAATAGAGAGAGTGCAGAGAAAGTTCACGAGAATGTTGACAGGATTTCAGGGTCTGAGTTACAGGGAAAGGTTGTGCAGACTGGGGCTTTTTTCTCTTGAGCGTAGAAGATTGAGAGGGGACTTGATAGAAGTGTTTAATATTTTAAAAGGGACAGACAGAGTATATGTGGATAGGCTTTTTCAATTAAGGGGGAGATTCAAACTAGAGGACATGGTTTAAGATTGAAGGGGGAAAATTATAAGGGGAACATGAGGGGAAATTTCTTTACGCAGAGGGTGGTGGGGATGTGGAATGAGCTTCCGGCAGACGTGGTCGAGGCGGGATCATTGGTTACATTTAAGGAAAGACTGGATCGTTACATGGATAGGAGGGGACTGGAGGGGTATGTACTGGATACTGGTCAGTGGGTCTAGGAGGGTGGGGATTTGCTACGGCATGGACTAGTAGGCCCGAACTGGCCTGTTCTGTGCTGTAAGTGGTTATATGGTTATATGGGTGCAGGTCAGTGGGACTAGGCAGAATAATAGTTCAGCACAGACTAGAAGGGCTGAAGGTCTTGTTTCTGTGCTGTAATATTCTTTGGTCTTATGGTTCTAAAGGAAAACTGTTCCAAGTCTCATTGCACTTTCAATTTCATATCCATCACTGAACAATTATACAATAATTTCTATTCACACCATTGCCACCATTATGGCATCTTGTTGTCCCCCCCCCCCCACACCGTTGCTTGAAGGGATTCCCCTCGGTATCTTCCCCTCAATGCCCAGTGACGGGAGGACTCTAGATTGTGGTCCTTCCCCACAATGCCCTCTCGTTCACGGCTCCAAGTCTCAGCGCGTCCCTCAGCACGAACTCATACAGCCTGGAATGTGCCAGTCGGCAGCACTCCCTCACCGACATCTCTGTGCATTGAAAAACCAACAGGTTGATGGTATTCCGGCAGCTCTGGGCTTCTGATTCTTGGAACAGCCTGAATGGGATATAGTGGAGAAAACAGGTGTAGGGTCATAGCCAAAGTACTAGAACCCAATTGGAGAGAACAGTTGTAAAATAAGAATGCTCAAAGTATAAATGCATAATTAACCATTAATTCTAGCTCAGAGATGATATGCTCTCCTCTGGGACCGCGACGTACTTCTCTCCACAAAGCATGTAATCAAAGCTGGGTCCAAACCAAAATCTCATGGACGCTATAAAATTTGAAATCAGATGTTGCAGGTGAGGGCAACATTTTCTGTTTTTGGAACAAATGGAATGCCATGTGACAGCAAGAGATGTCGGGGGACTGTGACAAAAGGTGGTGATGATGGTGCTGGCTGACGAGGATGGTGATAGCTTGTAAAATGCAAATGAAGGGTTTGAGTGTCATGCAAAATTTTGTGAAAGACCATGACCTAGCGACGCAAAGTGATAACTGAAGAAAATGGAGCATTTGTTCGCACTGTCAGCTCTTGCCTGTTGCTTGGGATAGGTGTCATTGGATCACTTTGTTCATTTTGGGTCTTCATTTGCATCAGGTATTCTCAACAAGGGTCATATGCCCTCCTTGGGGGCCACAGCTCATTTAAAGGGGTGGGGGCCACAGACTGAAATCATAAAATATTTTTTATGCTTTCGTGTAATCGGGAGAAGAATGGAAGAAACCAACTAAACCTGACTGCTTCGTAGGGAAGGGGGCCCTGGGCGGAGGGGTGGGGGGCGGCCATAGCCCAAAAGATGGTTGAAAATGGCTGATTTAGATGGTTGTGAATGCAAAAGATTAAGACAAGTTTCACGAGAAACCTGAGTTCTTTATTATCGTGGTAATTAGTTTCTGATTTGATTAACTAAGTTGTCAGAGTATATTAGTTAGGACTGGGTCCATGTGCATTGGTTAAACATAGTTAGCACCAGGTTGGTTATCAGGAAGTTATTTTCCTTGATTCATGCTAGATATGTGACAAATAGCTAGCAATTTGATTTGTTACATACTTTCTAAAGAGATGACCAATTTCTGGGTGTGGAAATCATGGCATTTGAAAGGTAGACTGAACACTTAATCATGGAAATAATTGGTACTGTGGTCTGTTGGACTGAACTTATTTATGAGCTCGAGAAGCATTTCTAAACTTTCTCCTTAAATTTGCTTTGGAATTTTTTGTTTGCCACTCCCAAGAGATCGCGAGTGCGATTTGGGACAGGTTATTGTGAAATGGACTCCATGACTAAAGGATACGGTCAGCGGACTAATTAATCTTTCTCTTTCCTCGGCTATTGCGATTGAGGAATGCAAAATTGCACACAGAGTGTTAAAGTGCAATCAGGAATAACCACACCTTCAAGGTTTAAAGATTTTTCATTTATTTATTGGAGCTTGTAAAGTAACCAAGGCCATGATGAAATTTGTAATCTGGAATTTACTAAATTACAGATAATGAACTAAAAATACCAGTGAAAATTAAAACAATTGGATGTAACAAAACATTTGAGAATTTTGTGCCCATTTTTCTTTCAATTTTTCAAAGAAGAGTTACATTTAAATGTCTTGAACAAATTAAGGAAAATAACATTTAAAAAGTTGAATCAGTCAGAATCTTTTAATAAAAACACAGTATTGCAGGAGGAACTCAGCGTCCATAGAAGGTAAAGATATATAACCACCGTGATGTAACTGTTAGCACCACACTGTTACAGCACCAGCGACCAGGGTTCAAATCCTGCGCAGTCTGTAAGGAGTTTGTACGTTCTCCCTTTGTCTGCGTGAGTTTCCCCCGGCGGGGGGGGGGGTCTGGTTTCCTCTCACCCTTTAAAAAGTACTGGGGATTGTAGTTGTAGGTCAATTGGGTGTAATTGGGCTTGTGAGCTGGAGGACCTGTTACCGTGTTGTCTGACTAAATTTTTTTTTAATTTTAACCAACCCTTCAGGCCTGAGCCCTTCTTCAAGCCATGAGGAAAAAAGCAGGCAGGCGCTGAATTAAAAGAAAAGGCAGGGGGAAGAGTACAGACCGGCAGGGAGTGCAGATGGAGAGCAGTGAGAGATACCCTCACTGAACTCCTTTCAAAGAGAAGAGGAGAACTTCCTCAGGATAGGCATCCTTCAAAAATATTTCACAGTGGAGCAACTTTTTTTTTCAAATTTAGATATACAGGACGGTAACAGGCCATTTCAGCCCAGGAGCCCATGCCGCCCAATTTATACCCAATTAACCTTCAGCTCCAGTACGTTTCAAATGGTAGAAAGAAACCCATGCAGACATGGGGAGAATGCAGGATTTGAACCCCAGTCCCAAATGCTAGTATTGTAAAGGCTTTGCGCTAACTGCTTCGTCAACTGCGCCCTCCACCCCGCCCCCCAAATGAGTGGAATGAAACACCAAAGTAAAAATATCACATCATAGATAATGGAATCAACTTGGTGCACTTTGTGTGGACAATTGTTTTTATTTTCCATGTGCGGTATAGTTGCAGCGTTAATGGAAAAAATGTGGTTAGATTGGAGTATAGGTGGGATATTGGTGAAAGATGAATGCTCTGCAGAGAAGTGTCAGAAATTCAGCCAGGAAAACCTCCATCTTAAAGTTTGGGCTGTCTCCATGAGGTTGGGAGAAAGGGGCTTTGACATCAGCTGCTCGACTTGAGGAAGGGTTGGAGATGATGATCAGTGAGAACGGGCAGCACAGTTAGTGAAGTGGTTAGCACAATGCTATGACAGCGTCAGCATCTCGTGTTTGAATCTGGTGACGTCTGTAAGGAGTTTGTTCTCCCCATGTCAGCGTGGTGGGTTTCCTCGGGCCCTCCAGTTTCCTCCCATCCTTCAAAATGTACCAGGGGCTGTAGGTTCATTGGGGTATTTGAGTGGCCTGTAACCATGTTGTATGTCTAAATCAATGTAAAAAAAATTACATTTAAATGAAAAGATATTTAAAACAGGATCTGAAAGGAGAATCCACAAAGTATCAGTAACTAGTTGAGTTAATCCAAGTGGGGAAACTCCACAGCTTTGGGCTTGGTCATTCCCATTCCCTTTCGATTCCATTGCAACTGCTCCCATCAATGTGAAGATCTGGATCCACTTTAAGTAATCTGATGTGTCATTTGAGTGCCATCTGTTCACTGGAAGATTTAAGTGAGTGGTGTCCTTTCATAGAACATCGAACACCAGTACACTACAGACTCGATGTTGTACCAACCTACATATTCTTACCAAAACAAAAATGAGACCCTTTCCACTTCATAACCCTCTATTTTTCTTTCATCCATGTGCCTGTCTAAGAGTCTCTCAAATGTCCCTAGTGTTCCAGCCTCCACCACCACTCCTGGCAAGGCACTCCAGGTACCCACAACTCCGTGTTAAAAGCTTACCCCTGATGTCTCCCCTAAACCTTCCTCCCTTCACTTTGTTCCTCTGGTGTTTGCTATGTTTCCTACAAAAGTGGCTATTTGGATGGGGGTGTGCAAGATGGCGTAGAAGACAGATGTGCAAATCCACCTTCCCCAGCTAGTTTTTTAAATATCTGTTTCTAAAATTTACAAAAGCGATTAAAAGTTGTATTCACAGTTTTTGAATACTGGAGGACTGTGAAAAAAAATAAAGCTCAATGACAGAAGAAACTACCTTATAAAAGTGTTGAAGAATTGAGGCCTACCTGTCCAGTTGAAACCACGGAGTCGTCGATGGAAATCCCCAGGCCTCAGAGGACTCCTGCTCGGCTAAGTATGACGCCGGCGCTGATCCTGCCTCCGCAAGATGGCGCCAGCTT
The DNA here is from genome assembly GCF_036971445.1 of Narcine bancroftii. Lineage (NCBI taxonomy): Eukaryota > Metazoa > Chordata > Chondrichthyes > Torpediniformes > Narcinidae > Narcine > Narcine bancroftii. The sequence goes on from NC_091473.1 coordinate 196,256,997, forward strand.
GATGACAAGTTTGGCTGATGCTGATCCGTGCTCCCATGAGGCCGGGTGCGCTGGCGGTCTGGCCAAGAGAGGAGCCCTTGAGCCCGTGATGTTGCCGGGTGAACTGGAGACGTGCAGTGTAGCATCGGAGGATGCACCTGCACGATCTGTGGTTCTACCAGGCATGCACGGTGCTTCGAGGTTATGCGACTTATTGGAACAGGTGTGGGCTGTGGGGGAGCCTGAGCGACAGTGTCCTGATGAGGTTGGTGTACCGTCCTTGGGTGTTCAGACCTGCAGCCGCACCAGAAGAGGACCGACTGTGTCTGAAGAAGAAGAGGACCTAACTTTACTGGGAAGTACACATTAACAAATAGAGGTTGAGACTAGGGAAGGTAGGCCTCAAAGGGAGGTGATGGAACCCAGAATGGATTCTGTGTGTTCTGTTTTGGAAGGGATTGCTTACCCAATGGATAATATGTCGAAACAGATGGCTCGAGAATTTTTGGAAATGAAAACTAAAATGAGTCATATGTGTGAAGAAATGACAAATATGAAGCAAGATATGACTGTAATTAAAAGTGATATTAATAGATGTATAAAATCAATAGATACGGAACAAGATAATTTTTTTAAAATTGAAGCAGCTTTTTTTGAATGTAAAAATCAAGTGGAACGTAATAGGGAAAAAATAGAAAAAATGGAGGATTCTTTTGTGGATTGGGGGATTCAGAAAAAGGAATTATTGACAAAAATTGATTCATTGGAAAATCAAAGTCGGAGGAATAATGTGAAAATAGTGGGTCTCCCAGAAGATATTGAAGGTTCTGATCTGATAAAAAATTTCAAGAAATGGATTCCTGAGATGTTGGGCAAAAAGTTTTTTCCAGAAGGTTAGGAGTTGGATCGAGCACATAGAGCATTGAGGAAGAATCCGTTTCCAGGACAATCACCACGAGTGGTTTTAATTTGTTGTTTGAAATACCAAGATAGGGAAATAATATTACAACTGGCTGTGCAGAAGGCACGACAAAGTCAAACTCCAAATGATGATTCAAAATAATAGAGTATTTTTTAATGCGGATTTGAGTCAAAAAATTATTAGGCAAAGTCGGGAATTTAACTCAGCCAAAGAAGTATTGTGGCAGAAGGGTTATAAATTTGCTTTTCATTACCCTGTGGTGTTAAAAAAATTTTTATGGCAATTTTCAATCTCAATTTTTTGAAAATGATAATGATGCATTAATTTTTGCCAATTCATTGCCAGATTTGCGAGGGAATGGTCGATTTTCATCTTTTTCACCTAAAAGAAGGGCAAATGGGAATGGGAATGGGAAGCATGGAAAGAATGGAAAGAAAGAAGAGCTGACACAAAGTCTTCTTGATATTGAAGACCCGGAACAGTCATTGGGACTGGAATCATTGGGTTGATTCTAATTATTATATTTGATTGTGTTTCACTGAATAATGTACATATATCTGGCTGGGGGTTGGGGGGGGGTGGTGGATGGCACTGAAATCTTTGACAGTAGTGGGTAAATATATTGTTAGTTTGTAGAAATGTCTAATTTGAAATTTGCAACTTTTAATGTTCAGGGGTTGAATAATCCAATTAAGCGGAAGTGAGTATTGGCCTATGTAAAAAAAAAGAAAGTTGATATTGCTTTTTTGCAAGAAACACATTTGACTGAAAAAGAACACTTGAAATTGAAAATAGATTGGGTTGGTCATGTGTTTTCTTCTTCTTTTAATTCTAAGATGAAAGGCGTAGCGATCTTAATTCATAAGAGTTTGCCATTTGAATTACAACCTTTGGAGGGAAATGCTGGGAGAGTTTTGAGGGTGAACTGTAAAATTTTGCTGAAACTTGGATTTTGCTTAATGTTTATGCACCTAATATAGATGATGAGCGCTTTGTTTCAGAAGCTTTTTTGTTTTTAAATCAGGCTAATGAAAATATTCTAGTCGGGGGAGATTTTAATTGTGTTCTGGATCCTTTATTGGATAGGTCCCCGAAAAGTATAAGGAAATCAAAGATGGTGATACAAATTGGGGCTTTGATGAAAGATTTAAATTTGGTGGATATTTGGAGAAGAGTTAATCCTACGGAGAAAGATTTCTCTTTTTATTCATTTCGACACGATTCATTTTCCAGAATAGATTTTTTTTTTGGTGTCAGCACATTTATAGGGTAGAATATTACAGGCTGAGTATAAAAGTAGGGTTATATCAGATCATTCTTTACTGTTTTTTTCCTGTGTAAGTTCTGAAGTGGTACATTCATCTGACAGACGGAGGTTTAATGCAATGTTATTGAAAAAAACAGAGTTTGTTACTTTTGTTAAAGAACAGATTACTTTGTTTTTGGCTGAAAATGTTAATTCTGTTTTGTATTATGGGATGCTTTGAAAGCTTATTTAAGAGGGCAGATTATTAGTTATACTATGAAAGTTAAGAAACAATATATGGTAGCAAGTTTAGAGTTTGAGAAACAAATTGCTGAGTTAGAGAAAGATTTTCAAAAAGATGTGACAGAAGATTTTAAAAAACGGCTTTGGCAAATTCGAAATTACATTACAATACATTACAAACATATCAATTTGAGCGTTTAATTAATCGATCTAAGCAGTTAAGTGTTATTATGAATTGGGTGAGAGGGCACATAAGGTACTTGATGGCAATTAAAAGCGGAACAGATATCACGGACCATTAATGCTGTTAAAAAGAATTCAATAGTTACCTACGAACCTCAGGAAATTAATGACCAGTTTTATTCATTCTATCAAAAATTATGTACTTCTGAGGGGAAGCAGGATAATGGTTTTATTGAATCTTATTTATCTAAATTAATGTTACCAGTATTAGGGGAGGAAGATGTTATGGAATTGGAATCTCCGTTTACAGATTTTGAGATTAAGGAGGCTATACAGGAGATGTCAAATGGAAAGTCACCAGGGGATGATGGATTTTCTGTGGAATTTTATAAAATCTTTTATGAAGATTTATCTTCTGTATTTGGGGATGTATTACAACAAATAACTGAAGAACAGGTGTTACCGGAATCTTGTTTGAGTGCTTTAATCACTGTAATTCCAAAAAAAGATAGAGGTCCGTTGAAAGTGTCTTTGTATAGACCTGTTTCTTTATTGAATGTAGATTATAAAATTATAGCAAAAGTGTTAGCAAATCGGCTTGCTAAGTACCTAACTAAGTTGATACATATTGATCAAACAGATTTTATTAAGAATAGGAATGCATCAGATAACATCCTTTGGTTGATAACTTTGGTCAATGCATATCAAAAACAGCCCAAGCACTGTGATGGGTTTTTTCTTTTCATTTATATTTGGCTCTCCTTAAGAGAGCTGGCTGATGGGGTGGGAGGGTGGGGTGGGGTTTTTGTTTTTGTTTTTTGGGTTTTTTTAAATATACTTATACAAAATTGTTCTTATTGGATTGTATGTTGTTTTTTTAATGATTCTTTAAATAGATAAAGTTTTTTTTAAAAAGTGACTATTTGCTGATGACAAGTTGTGAGTCTGCTTTGATTGATACCCATGTTCCAATAGCAGTTTCGACAGAACATTGTTCAATTGAAACTAACTTCCCTTAGTCATTGAGTCATAAAGTTTTACAACTCTACAGTCAATTTCCAACATTTCCTCTTTGGATATCAATCGAGTCTAAGCTTGCACAGGATTGAGAATCAAAGAATCAGAATTTAGAATTTATTGTCATGAACATGTCACGATTTTAACCCCATTATATAATAATCAGCTTATTCCTTTTTCAATGTTCAATTATCATTTAAAGAGTTGGGACTCTAAGGGTATAAAGATATTGAAGGATTGTTTTGAGGAAGGACAACTTTTTTCTTTTAACCTATTGAGGGAACGATTTGATATATCTGAAAATTCTTTGTTTGGTTATTACCTGCTTAGAGCTTTGGTAAAAGATATTTATGGTAAAGAGATGATTTTACCTGTATTGACAAAATTTGAATCTTTGATTTCCTCTATACCAAAGAAGGGTTATATTTCAGTTACGTATCAAGTGTTACAAGATAGTATGGATAAACCGGAATGGGAGAAGTCTAAGCTTAAATGGGAAAGTGATTTAACGTTTATTTTTCCGGAAGATAATTGGGCAGATAGGTGTTATGACAGTGTAACTAAATTGACGAATGTACGATATGGAATGGTTAATTATAATTTTTTACATCAATTATGTTTAACTCTGGAGAAATTAAAAAAATATGGTTTTAGTAACTCAGATTCTTGTTTCAGATGTGGTTTATGTACTGGAACTTTTTTACATGCTGTTTGGTCATGTGTTAAAGTACAACCATTTTGAGAAGAAATTAGGTTAGCTTTGGAAAAATATATAATATTAAACTACCATTAGACCTATCCATTTTTTTTATTGGGTTATATGGTTTCTTTAAGGGGATTAGGGTTGGATAAGTTTCAAATGGCATTTGTACGCTTAGTGTTGTCTGTAGCATGAAAATGTGTAGCTAGTACATGGAAAGATAATATAGAGGTTAGTATAATACACTGGCACAATGAATTGAAAGGTATTATTATGGAAAAAATTACAGATAATTTGCACGATAATTATTCCTTTTTTTTAAGTGCTTTCCTTATTTGGAATATATGCATTTCAATATACTTTGATTTATTGTAAATACTTTCAGTTTTTCTTTTCATTTATATTTGGCTCTCCTTAAGAGAGCTGGCTGATGGGATGGGAGGGTGGGGTGGGGTTTTTGTTTTTGGGGTTTTTTTTTAAATATACTTATACAAAATTGTTCTTATTGGATTGTATGTTGTTTTTTTAGTGATTCTTTAAACAAATAAAGTTTTGTTAAAAAAGTGGTTATTTACTGATGACTTAAATTATGAGTCTGCTTTGATTGACACTTATGTTCCAATAGCAGTTTCGACAGAACATTGTTCAATTGAAACTAACTTCCCTTAGTCATTGTGTCATAAAGTTTTACAACTCTACAGTCAATTTCCAACATTTCCTCTTTGGATATCAATCGAGTCTAAGCTTGCACAGGATTGAGAATCAAAGAATCAGAATTTAGAATTTATTGTCATGAACAAGTCACGAAATTCAGTGTTTTGCGGTAGCATCACAGTACAAACATTTATATAAACCATTTACAAAATAAATAAAAATAGTACAAGAAAAGGTAACGTAGTGTCTGTGGTTCAGTGTTCATTCAGGAATCGATAGCAGAGGGAAAGAACCTGTCCTTGTGCCACTGAGTGCTCGTCTTCAGGTTCCTGTATCTCTGGGGATCTATCCTGTGGCTGCTATGTCAATGTATTCATGGGGAGGGGTCACCAGCACCTATACTTCAGGGGGAGTTTGGGGAAATTTATGATGTCTCTTGCAAATTTCAGTAGGTGTACCGTGGAGAGCATTCTGACCGGTTGTTTACTGTCTGGTATGGAGGTGCCAATGCACAAGACAGGGAAAGGCTACAGAGAGTTGTGAACTCAGCCAACACCATCACAGGCACCAGTTTTCACTCCAACGAGGACATCTACAAGAGGCGGTGGCTCAAGGAAGCAACCTCTCTCCTCAGGGATCCTCACCACCCAGGCCATGCCCTCTTCACACTGCTACCTGTGGTAAACCACTGTATGCATATATTTTGTCTGTCTGCGCACACCCATTGGCTGACTGTATCTGTAGCCTCTTTTTTTTTAATAAAAACATACAAACTTTATTCAAACTACAACATTATAAACACACATAGAGCTACAACTAAAACCAAAAACCCCCATAACGTGGCAACAAAACCATGAGAAGCAGTAATTATGACCACCTCTCTATTACACAGTATTATGCATCAACCAAACACACGATCCCCTGGGGGGGCCCTCCTTTCCCTAAACTTGGCCACCGTTCCCTCAGAAACCATGAGTTCCAGCTCCAACACCACACGGGCCCGGACGTAACCCTGAAAGACGGGCAGGCAGTCAGCTCTCCCCTGCCTGTAGAATAAAGGTAATTGTCCCTCAGCCCCCTCTGCAGTTCGGGACAATCGACCAGCAGGGATGTGCCTTCATTCTATTGCAAATAAAAGCCTATCAGTTTTGCTCAACTTCAGTCTTTTGAGTCAGTGATGGTACATCAATAGTCTTGACAATGGAGCAAATCCTGAAGCCATAGAAACTGGAGAAACTTTGAACTCTGGCTGCACTTTTTTGAAGCATTCCTGCAGGCACCATCAACCATCATTCGTTCAGAAAACGACAAATTACAGGGACTCCACTCCCGCATCAGGCCCCATCAATGATCAGGAACACTGCGTCGTATCCAGAGGCAATGGACATATTGAAAGGTCAATGAGGTCTACGCCAGACACCTCCTTTTGACCCAAAAGCAGTGACCCGGGGAGTCAAACGGCGAGTACCTCTGGGCCCTGCGAACCCTCAGATGGCGTGTGACAGATGCGAAGGACAAAGAGGACTTTATTAGGGATGCCTATAACATAAGCATCAGGTCCAATTAGATCTACCAGAGACTACTAAAGCAAGGTGAGCTCAGACTGTGGAGGGTGGTTGAATTGGCAGGCACACTGGAGGTGGCTCTTCAGAGCATGGAGGCCTACTCAACCGACAATGCAGCCGCCTTGTGGTTGCCCTGGGTGCCGCCAACTTGGGACACGTTGCCACTGTCATGTTCCACCAATGATCTGACCATGGCAGCTGTGCTCCACGAGCACTCTAAGTGCTACTTATGCAGCCTGGAAAAGCACCCAACAAAATGGTGCCCAGTGAAAGATGTGAGCTGTGGGAAGAAGGGACACTATGCTAAGATATGCAGATCAAAACCACTTCCCCCAGCAGCACCACATGTGGGCCGGGGGGCTGCCATCTTGGTCGCCATCTACAAGACCCGGCAGTGGGGGCTGCCATCTTGGGCCCCATCCTCGAGATCCAGCAGCACCACGTGGGGCCGCCATCTTGGATGCCTCCATCTTTCAACTCAACACTCGAACTCTCTGATGTAACGACAAGCAGTGATTTGAAACTGGCTTCCATCACACTTAACCAGGCCAGACCCCATCATCTCGCCGGATAAATGATGGACATTCAGGTAAATGGCCATGTGACAAGTTGCCTGCTTGCTAGTGGGAGCACAGAGAGCTTCATCCACCCTGATGTGGTGCAGCACCACTCCCTCGTTGTAAGGCCAGTAAGCCAAAAGGTCTCCTTGACCTCAAGTTCACATATGGTGGATGTCCATGGTTACTGTGTAGAGACTCTAACCATGCGGGAACAGAATATAAAAACTTTAAACTTCTAGTGATGTTACAGCTCTGTGCTACCGTGCTATTGGGACTGGACTTTCAAAGTCACCTTAAAAGCATGGTGATGGAGTACCATGGGCCCCATCCACCCCTCGTTGTCTGTAACCAGTAGTTTTTAAATCACCCACTGCATTCCACCAACCCGTCAGCCCTCACTGCACACAGCCAACAATCTGATCACCCATCACAAACGATCTGTGGACTCTCCATCCTCAAAATCACCCCTCCATCGCTGTCCCCAACCTCACCCCCGACTGTAAACCTGACAACAGCTGCCACAGTCATCAAACCCTACACAGTCTCTTCACTCTGTTTGCCTCTCCCTGCTATATTCATAGTGACTGGGGGGCTTCATTGATGAGTGATGAGCTGCTCCATTACCTGCGGGCCAGAGGCATTGCCACGAGCAGGACTACCAGCTACATCCCCTGGGGTAACGGGCAGGTGGGAATTCTATGGTTGGAAGGCTGTCCTCCTAGCCCTGTGGTCGAGGGGCCTCGCAGACTCCTGCTGGCAAGAGGTCCTTCCGAAGATGCTCTACTACATTAGGTCCCTTCTTTGTATGGCCACCAATTCCACATCGCATGTTTTCCTTTCCCATGAAATCGGTGACAGGGAGCACACTGCTGGTGTGGCTGACGCCCCCAGGGCCAGTCATACTCCAGAAGCGTGAAGAGTCACGTCTGACCCACTGGTTGAAAGGGTCCACCTCCTCTATGCCATCCCACAATTCGCCTCTGTGGCATACTCTGACGGGCACGAGGACACCTGGCGCCCTCAAGGATTCCGGAGACCACTACTGATCATTCCATACCCTTTCAACCCTTCGCTACTCATGATGCACCAAGGCCATGGCACATTACCTTAGCCCCCACGGTCAGCGCCAAGGTGGGGGGGGGCATCTGTGGGAATTGCCCCTCAAATGAGGAGCTGTGTCCCCCCCCCCCCCCCCCCCCCATATGGGTCACAGCCATCGCTGGCCATCAGACCCATCCCCTCCCACATAACTAGCCTCTAGCTTGATGCATGCTAGGGACTCTCCACCCACCCCTGGCCGTATCACTAGCATGTATCAGGTGTCAGTAGCGTTTGGTGATGCTTGATGCAATAAAAGGGGTGTCCTTGTCTCCTACTTTGTAGGGGCGGATGACAGGACCCCAACCCCCATTTTTAAAAAGAAGGGGTGAATGTAGTAAAGCTCTGTATGTATGTATAAAAATATCTGTCTGGGAACATCCAGCGGCTCAGAAACAGCTTCTTCCCCTCTGCCGTCAGATTTATGAATAGACAATGAACTACAGATGCTGCCCCACTTCCTCTTGCACTAATTTTTTTACCGTGTAATTTATTAGTAAGGTTTTCACTGTGATGCTGCCGCAAAACAACGAATTTTGTGACATGTTTATGACAATAAATTCTGATTCTCAATTCTCTAAATAAAATTAACTGAATGAACAGGAGATTCTATGTGAAATTTCTGGTTTTTGGTCAGTTATTTTCTATGTTAACTCACAGCAAAGTCTATTAAAATATTGATTGTGAACCACCTGTGCATAACACAGTAAAATATTAGTTAGATCCTCTAGTTTCAGTTTTCTTTTACTTCAGTGAACTTGGAAGTCACGATGTTGTTCCCAGTAATGTAACCAAGTGCCTTTATTGCCCTGGTGGGCCCCACTCCCACAAAGGCTCTGTATTATGAGCTTTTCAGCCCTTGGAGCCTAAAGGACATTCTGCATTGAAATAAAGGCCCATGGAAATGGGACACCAGGCCATGTGAGCAGCATACTCACAATGCCCTTGTAGAAGTCTTAAGCATTTCGAAGATGGTCCATCAGCAGGTAAATAACCTAATCGCTGTGTGCTGTCTTTTGTAGCAGCACTCCATTTAAAATTGATTTTGCCCAGAGCAAGTTGCTGATCATAAAACTGAATCATAACCTTCGTGTCATGGTCGACATGAACACATCCCAGGTTTTCTTGATTAACACCTAGTGATGGATAGCATCAGCAACTGCTCTTCCTGAGAAGGCTGAGGCTGGTAAGGCTACTGGCTGCTATCCTGTCAACCTTCTATCAAGGACATCCCAGCTGGCTGCATCACCTTGTGGTATGTTTGCTTATAGAGCATCAGGTTGGAGGTCAATCCCACAGGACTATAAGAGTGGCAGAGAGGATCACTGGGGTCTCCCTCTCCCCCATCGATGTGATTTACCGGGATCATTGATTAAAGAGGGCGTGCAAAATCACTGAAGACCCTTTTCACTCTGCGTACAGCATCCTTCAGCTATTCCCACCTGGAAAGAGATTCAGTAGTATCAGATCCAGCACCAACAGTCTGAGAAACTTCCCGTGAGAATGATGAATGACTGCTAAAACAACTCTCCATAGCTCTACTATTTATTTTAATAAATGTACATATATGTATCGTTGGTCTGTATGTGTGTTTTGTCTGTACTTGGGCCTAGAATGCTGGTTTGTCAGGTTGTACCTGCACAGTCGGATGACAAACTTGAAGTTCAATGTCGTAGAAAATGCTGTTTGTTTCCTGAAGATGATGATGGTCTCCCTTCATCAGTTCGGTTGAGGGGTGGGATTGTCCTGAGATTTATAACTAGCATATATTGTGACTTGAAAGTAATACGCTGAGACCAGCACAGATAACCATGATCATATTAAACAGTGGGAGAGTTTGAGAGGTCTGGTCATCTCAATTGTTAAATTCCTCCACCAAATTATCTGCAAAGCATAGAACATTACAACAGGGTACAGTCCCTTCTGCCCATGATGCTGCGCCACCCCATATATCCCTAAACCCTCCTTTTCTCATAGCCCTTTCAACCATGCGGCTGTCAAAAAGTCTTTTAAATACCTTGATTGTTCCAGGTTTCACCGCCACTTCTGGCAATGCACTGCATGTACCCACAACTCCGAATAAAAAAAAAAATCATCCTGAACGTCTCCCCTAAACTTTCCTCCCTTCACCTTGTGCAGATGTTCTCTGGTGTTTGCTGCTCCCATTCTGGGAAAAAAGTTCTGGCTGACCACCTTATCTATGCCTCTCATAAACTTGTAGACCTCTGTTAAGTCGCCTCTCATTCTTCTTCACTTCAGAGAAAAGCCCTAGCTCTGCTAACCTTGGTATACAGGTATTTTCCAATCCAGACAACATCTGGTAAATCTCCTCTGCCCCCTCTCCATAACTTCCATGTCTTTCCTGTAATGAGGTGACCAGAATTGAACAGAATACTCCAAGTGTGGTCTCACAAGAAAATAACGAGAGAAAGAAAGAAGAGAGTAAAAGGAAATCAAAGAAACAACAGATGACCAACCCAGAGGAAGAAGAAGAGGAAGAACACAGAGAAATGGAAGAAGAAGAGAAAGGCAAGACAATGGATATATCTTTTTTTAAAGAATATATGGAATCAGTGAAAGAATGGCAATTACAAGAATTTAATGAGAAAAATAAGAATTAAGAATGCAGAAGAAAAAATGAATAAAATAGAGATGGTCATATCAGAGATAGGAAAAAGAGTGGATAATGTGGAAGAACGAGAAATAATCGTAGAAATGGAAGTAGAGGACTTAAAAGAGAAATTAGAAGAATCTAATTAAAAAGTTAAAGAGGCACATGAGCTGTTAGCTCAGAAGATAGATATAATAGAAAACTATAATAGAAAAAATAATATAAAGATAGTGGGCCTTAAGGAAGATGAAGAAGGCAAGAATATGAGAGAATTTATAAAAGATTGGATCCCCAGGGTCCTAGGAAGACCAGAATTACAGGAAGAAATGGAAATAGAGAGGGCACATAGAACTTTAGCCCCGAAACCACAACCGCAGCAAAAACCAAGATCCATTCTAGTAAAATTTTTAAGATATACAACAAGAGAAAATAAATTGGAGAAAGCAATGAAGAAAATAAGAGAAGACAAAAAGCTCTGGAATACAAAGGTCAAAAAATTTTTTTCTATCCAGACATAAGTTTTGAACTCCTGAAGAAGAAGAAGGAGTTCAATACAGCAAAAATGATCTTTTGGAAAAAAGGATATAAATTTATGTTAAAGTACCCAGTGGTACTTAAAATAGTTATTCCAGGGCAACAAAACAGACTATTCTCGGATCCGGAGGAAGCACGAAAATTTGCAGAACAACTACAAAACAAGCAGAGAGATGAAGACATGTAATGAGAGTAAAAATGACCACGAACTATATGTATGTGTGTATGTGGGTATATATATATATATATATATATATAGGTGTGTATGTATATGTGTGTATACATGAGTGTATCCGTATTTAGAGGAAAATATATATAGATAAGAATTAATAAGGGAATGAAAGGGAATAGAGGGGATAAGGAGGGAATTAAAAGAGTGACCTTTGTTATATATGAAAATTGAAATCTTTTCCGGGGGGGGGGCTGGGTGGGGAGGAGTTACGGTCACTGCAAAATCAGTTGACGCTTGCGAGTGAATTCGCAAATCCAAATGGAGAGGGGAGATGTGGTTGCCCGGCAAGGGATAAAGGGCAACTCAGGAGGGGGAGGGGAGAATGGGGTTAGAGAAGTTTTAAGTAGGAAAATAAGGAAAATGTTTGATGTTTTAGAAATGTTGTCTTATAAAGTGTTCAAAACAAGAAAACAGAAATGGATAAGAAGGAAAGGTGATGATGGAGAAACGGAAAGGGAAGATAAACAAAGTATGAAATGGCTACGTTGAACTATATGACTTTAAATATTAACAGAATACATAACCAAATCAAAAGGAAGAAACTGCTAAATTTACTGAAAAAAGAAAAAATTGATATAGCATTTATGCAAGAAACACATTTAACTGAATTGGAGCACAAGAAATTAAAGAGAGATTGGGTAGGACATGTAACAGCAGCGTCGTATAATTCAAAAGCAAGAGGAGTAGCTATATTAATCAGTAAAAATATACCAATTAAAATAGAAGAGGAAATAATATATCCAGCAGGGATATATGTAATGATAAAATGTAAGATGTATTCGGAGTTTTGGAATCTACTCAATGTATATTCACCTAACGAAGAAGATCAAAAATTTATGCAAGATATCTTTTTGAAGATAGCAGACACGCAAAGGAACATGCTAATGGGGGTGGGGTGGGATTTTAACCTTAATTTGGACTCAAACATGGATAATATTGGAAAAAAAACTAACAGAAAGAACAAAGTAACCAAATTTATAATTAAATCGATGCAAGAAATGCAACTTTTAGATATATGGAGGAAACAACACCCAAAGGAAAAGGAATATTCATATTATTCAGGTAGACATAAAACATACTCAAGAATAAACCTATTTGTGTTATCAGCTCGTATGCAAGATAGAGTAAGAAAAACAGAATATAAAGCTAGAATATTATCGGACCATTCACCCTTGATATTGACAATAGAGTTAGAGGACATCCCTCCAAGAATGTATAGATGGAGATTAAACTCCATGCTACTTAAAAGGCAGGATTTTAGAGAATTCATTGAAAGACAAATTAAAATGTACTTTGAAATAAATACGGAATCAGTGAAAGATAAGTTTATATTATGGGATGCAATGAAAGCATTCATTAGAGGACAAATAATAAGTTATGTAACCAAGATGAAGAAGGACTACAATCAGGAAATAGAGCAATTGGAAAGGGAAATAGTAAATATAGAAAAAGAATTAGCAATGAAGGAAGATACAACTAAAAGAAGAGAATTGGCAGATAAAAAAATAAAATATGAAACACTACAAACATATAAGGTGGAGAAGAACATAATGAAGACAAAACAGAAATATTATGAACTAGGGGAAAAAACGCATAAAATTCTAGCATGGCAGCTTAAGACAGAACAAGCTAAGAAAATGGTATTGGCATCAAGGAAAAAAGACAAACAAATCACATATAATCCAACGGAGATTAATGAAAACTTTAGAGAATTCTATGAACAATTATACCAAACTGAAAACGAAGGGAAAGAAGGCAAAATAGATGAATTTTTAACTAAAATTGAACTACCAAAATTACAAATAAAGGAACAAAATAAATTAACAGAACCATTTGAAATAGTAGAAATACTAGAGATAATAAAAAAACTACCAAATAATAAAACTCCAGGAGAGGATGGATTCCCAATAGAATTCTATAAAACATTTAAAGATTTATTAATTCCTCCCCTCCTGGAAGTAATCAACCAGATTGACAAAACACAAAGCTTACCAGATTCATGTAAAACAGCAATAATTACAGTAATACCAAAGCAAGGGAAAGATCCACTCGCACCAGCGTCATATAGACCAATATCATTACTTAACACAGATTATAAGATAATAGCTAAACTATTAGCAAACAGATTAGCAGATTATGTACCTAAAATGGTAAATCTAGACCAAACTGGATTTATTAAAAAAATACGGACAACAGACAATATTTGTAAATTTATTAACTTAATTCATGCAGTAGAAGGGAGTAAAGCGCCAACAGTAGCAGTTGCTTTAGACGCAGAGAAGGCCTTTGACAGAGAAGAATGGAATTATTTTGGGAAGATCTAAACCAGATATTAAATAAAATTACAGAAAACAATATACCAAAAAAACCAGAGATCTTTCTCCTAAGTAACATAAAAAATAAAGAATTTGGACTTGATTTGAATGGTGCACAAAAAAGATACGTTAAGATAGCTCTAGCCGTAGCAAAAAAATGTTTTATGTCAACCTGGAAATTGGAAGATAATTTGAGAATACAACAATGATATGTAGAAATGAATAAATGTATTCCATTAGAAAAAATAACATATAATTTAAGAAATAATATTGAAATATTTGAACAAATATGGGAGCCATACATGAAACACAATTGAGAAAACCTACCGGGGACATCTACCACCTAAATTAACGAAAGGAGAAGGAAATGAAAAGAATTGACTCAGTGGAACTTCTTGTTTATTTTTATTGAATGACAACATTGTTTGACTGGTTTAATGTGTCTTAGATTTTGTACTTTAAATGAATGTGGGGGGAGGTTGGGAGGGTGGGATGGGAGGAGGGAGGGAGGGGAGAAAATGACACTGTATATATTTGAAAAGGAAAATGTATGTATCTTGGTCAGTGTGGTTTATGGTGTGAAAAATAAAATTAAAAAAAAAAGTAGACGGCAATTCACTCAGCTACAGTGAGATTTGTTTATGGAACATGACAAAATGACTTCAGTGTTCACTCTCTATAAATCTTTGTATACTTCCTGAAATAGCCTTTCAGTATGCTCTTGTGAGGATCTCTTCTGTTCCAGTAACCACTAAATAATTCACACTATCTAGCTAATGCATGAAAGAATGGTGAAAAAATAATGGTGAAAAAATAGGATTCCATCACTCTATTTTGCTTTTCTTTTCTCAGATCATATTTTTTTTTATAATGAAAGAATATCTCAGAACCAAAGGATTTGTCATTGGGAACACCACGATTAGTGGATCTCTCTGGGAACTGATGTTACCAGATCTCAATAATTTTCTACCTGCTTTTTCTCCATTTTCCCTCACAAAGATGCTGATTCATGATTATATCAGGTTTCAACCATCTTGTCCAATATATTTCTCTTTTTGTTCGAGTCTTGACAATTGGATTGGGCCTTTCAACAGCCAACATCATGAAGGACCCCAATCACTTTTCTCACTGGTACCTTTGTGAAGAAGGTTCAGAACCCTGAGGTCCAGTTACTGTGCTGAATTCACCTAGTAGCAAAAGTAGCACATGCTACGGACCCTGAATTTTCAAGGGCCCCTTGCTAAATGCTTGCATGCTCTCAGTTCAGGTATGAGGACATGCGGCCCTTCGCTGAGGCCCAGTCTGAGGTGGCCTGCCAGATGGGCAACTCAGATCACATCACTAAGGCCTACCTTAAACTGGCGTGGGGCCACGAGAAGCAGTGTGAGCTCTCCAAGAATGTGGCCTACTGCAGGACGTGCCTCAGTGTCGAGGGTGGCCTGCTGCACCTGCAGTTCTGTTGGGCACTACCAGTTTCCCCAATAACCACAGAGACAAAGACTGAGGGGAACAATAGGCTTTATTATACAAGAGACTGCTGGCCTGGGTCAAAACTAGGGAAAATGAGGAGAGGAAGAGGGGACTCGACCTTTATGGGAGGAGACCAGGGAGGAGTCTAGGAGAGGATGTCATCAAGAGGGCGAGCCAGCCTGTACATACCATTATATCATTACAAGTTCAATGGGCAGACCTGCCTCAACATGGACCACACCTAGCACCTACCTCAGCCTCAGCACCTTGCAAGAGGCGCTCGAGTGCTTCAAGGTACTCTGCTATGCGCATGGCAATGAAGACGAGATGATGGAGAGCTGCAGCCTGGGCACCACCTACATGCACCTGAAGGACTACGAGAAAGCGCTCTTCTTCCCCTGTAAGAGTGCCAAGCTGGTCGCTGACTACGGTAGGGGCTGGAGCCTCAAGTACAAGGCCATGAGCTGCTACCACATGTCTTACCACACTGGAACACCAAGTCAGTTGGGTGACAGTGGGGGTGACACTGGGACACAGGATCAAGTGGGATGGGTTGTTCCTGAATTCAAGGGGAACCAATATAATGGCAGAGAGGTTTGATAATGCTGTTAGGGTGGTAGTTTAAACTAGATTTGCAGGGTGTGGGGGTGGGGGGGGCAGGAATGAAAGTGAAGAGGCAGTTGGCATGCAAGTAGAGACAGCTGGTAGGGAGTATGTGTGGAAAGAGAGGCAGAAAGGGCAAAATTACAGCCATGGGGATGAGTTGCAAGGCAACAGGGGCACAGGGTCAAGAAAAGTAATGAATCCAGAGTAAAGGTTTTGTATTTAAATGCAGTCAGCAGAAGAGGTAAAGTAGACGACTGTCATTGTAGCCGCTGAGCACACAAAGTGCACCTACTGCAGCCAAACCAAACACCCAAGAAAGTATTGCCTGGCCCATAGCGCGACCGACTCAAACTGCTGGAGGAAGTAGCACTCTAAAACCCTGTCCAGCAGAGCCGCGGGCGGACCACAGTCCACATCACCATCTTGGGTCGACCCTCTTCTGGCATCACTTCTGCTTCTGCCACCCTGGAGTCACCAGGCTCTCTAACTCCATGAGGGCTTGCAACCTCCCTTATTTGATGGAGGAGATCAGCGAGCTGACCCATAACTGCCTGGTCTGCGTGGAGTGAAAGCCGCACTTCTACCAGCCAGAGAGAGCTCACCTGATCAAGATTTCAGTATGGACATGTCCACGAATCGAAACGTGTACTTCCTGATCATGGATGAGTACTCATGCTTCCCATTTGCAATCCCTTGCCCAGATATGACTACGTCCACGATCATTAAAGCCCTTCGCAACCTCTTCACCTTGTTTGGATATCCCAGTAACATTCACAGTGAGGATTCATACGGACTTCTGTCTAAGGACATAGCCACAAGCAAAACCATCAGCTACCCCCACGGGAACGGGCAGTTGGAAAGGAAGAATGGCACGATCTGCAGGGCAATCCTCTTGACCCTTGTCAACAAGAATGTCCATCTCCCAATGGCAAGAGGTCCTTCCAGGCCGCTACACGCCACTAGGTCCCTACACTGTATGGCCACGAACACAACCCCACATGAGAAACTGTTCTTCTTCCCTTGGAAGTCAGTGTCAGAAATCACGCTACCAGTCTGGTTGATGACCCCTGGGCTGGTGCTTCTCCACAGAGACCAAGAAGGCAGATCTGCTGGTCGAGGAGGTGTACCTCTTACATGCAAACCTCCAGTACACTCATGTACGGTACCTGGACAGGTGGGAAGACATGTCTCCATCCGGGACCTGGCTCGAGCAGGGTCCCTGGCAGGGGAGGTGCACCCAGAAGCCCTCATCAGTGACATCCTGGCCCCAGGGATTGTCCAGGGTCAATGATCTTTTGCCACCACCCCTGCAACCTCCAGAGGGACAACTGACGCTCCTACCCCCCTTGGAGCCGGATCACACTGACACAGTTCAGCCCCTGGACATTCAGCCCGCTGGACAGGTCACCGGCCCATAGGAACTGTCACCAACGTGACTAGTGCTGTGGCTATCACAGCAGCGGATAAAGCCACCTGACTGGCTAAATCTGTGAACTGTTATGGACTACATGACCAGAGATAATGGACACTGTCCCACTTCACCCCACTGGACTTTATCTAAAAGAAAGGGGTGACCATAGTGGAGCACGGTAATGCAGGTGGGACCTCACTGGTCTGCACAGGCTGGCCTGCCTCTGGCCTGGTAACTCTTCCCCGTAGTTTCCCAATAAAGGCTGAGAGCCCTAGTCTCCTCCCTCAATACCAGCCTTGGATCTGGGCCAGAAGCATGTAGACATGTGCTGGATATTTCAGGATATTAAAAGCTTTTAATCATTTGCTTTGTGTCTGCTTGTGGTTATTGATTTCACTACAACCTGCTGGTGCGAGTCTTGTGGCACTGAGACCTCTTTCCTGATGGCAGCAGTTAAAACAGAGTGTGCGCTGGGTAGTGTGGGTTCTTGATAATTGCTGCTGCACTCCAACAGCAGCTTTCCATGTAGCTGTTCTCAATAGTGGAGAGAGCTTTGCCTGTACCTTTTGGGCATACATGCAGCCAGTCAGCACACTTTCCATCACACATCTGTAGATATTTGCCTGAGAAAGTGGAAGCATTGACGTGCTTTCTTCACAATGACTTTCGTATGTTGGGTCCAGGGAAGGCCCTCCAAAAAAGACACCGTTTCATTTAGAGAACAGTTCTCTTGCACTAACTGTAACTGTGAATATTTATTGTCTATCTTTCTTTTATAATTATTATCTCTTTCCGTACTGGGATAAATTAACGTATGTTATTGTAGTTTTGTTTACAAAAGAGCATGTCTGGCGACAGCAAGTAAGAACATTTGTACTTGTATGTTTGACAATAAACTCATTACTATTATCAGTATCAATTAATTTCAGAGATGCCCTTGGCTGGAGGAGAGGTTTACCAAATGTTAATGAAATCAGAAACCATCTCCTGACAGAACACAACAACTATCTTAAGAGCCACTGAATCATGAGTCACAAAGTGGACAAGATGAAGAAGATGATCATGGACTTCAGCTGGACCAGGGATGACCACCCTCGAATACACATCAATAACTCGGTAGTGGAGGAAGTGGAGACCACCAAGTTCCACTGATTCCACTTAATAAGTGACATCCTGGCCACACAACAGCTCCTCACTAATTAGGAAGGTGCAACAGTGAATGCACTTCCTGAAAGACTGAGGTGGGCACAGCTACCAGCCAGCCTTCTATAGAAGATCTGTCGAGAATGTATTGGATCAGATGACAATCCACAGGATGATAAGGATGGCAGAAAGGATCATTGGGGACTCCCCCCCCACCCCCCCCCCCCCCACCCACACCACCATCTACATTATTCACCAGGATTGTTGTCTGAAGAGGATGGGTACAATTGTTGAGGCCCCCTTCCACCCCACACACAGCATCTTTCAGCTGCTCCCATCAGGAAAGAGATACAGGAGTATCATAGCCAGCACCACCAGGCTGAGGAATAGCTTCTTCCCAAGGGCAGTGAGAATGGTGAACGACTGATGAACTAACCCTCCAAGACTCTACTATTTATTAAACAATATTTATTTATTGTTATATCTGTATTTCTGTATGACATATGTATTGCTTAATTTTGTACGTGTTATGTCTGGTTGTGTGTCTGCGTGTTTTTGCTCTGAGGACCGGAGAACGCTGTTTTGAGGGTTGTATATGTAAAATCAGGTGATAATAAACTTGAACTTGAATAAGAAAATCTGAAGATGCTGTGATTGTAATTTGCATGAAAATACTGGAGAAACTCAACAGGTCGCACAGTATTCTTTATCTAACAAAGATAGAGATACGTAACCGGCATTAGCCTATGAGGAGAGATTGAGTCGTCTGGGACTGTACTTGCTGGAATTTAGAAGAATGAGAGGGCATCTGATAGAAATGCATAAAATTATGAAAGGCGTAGATGAGATAAAGGTAGGTACGTTGTTTCCATTGGTGGTGGAGACCAGAACGAGGGGACTTCACCTCTAGATCCAGGGGAGTAGGTTTAGGCCAGAGATAAGGAACTGCTTTTCACAGAGGGTGGGGAATCTGTGGAATTCATTATCCATTGAAGTAGTGGAGGCAACCTCAGTTAATCAAGGTTGGATAGATTTTTACATAGTCGGAGAATTAAGGGATATGGGGAAAAGGCAGGTGGGCGGAGATGAGCCGATCAGCCGTGATCTCATTGAATGGGGGAGCAGGCTCGATGGGCCTGATGGTTGACTCCTGGTCCTATTTCTAATGTTTTGGGACTCAGCTCTTCATCAAGGTCTGAGCAAAAAGCAGGTAGGCACCTGAATAAAATGGTGGGGGTAGGGGCAGGGGAGGAGCATAGAGCAAGAAGAGAAAAAGATGAGACGTGATAGGGGGATGGGATAGCTCTCTGAATGGAGAGAGAAGGGATGGGGTTCTAGAGGAAAGGAGGCAGAGGGATGGGGAAGAGAGGGAGACAAGTGAGGGGCCTATTGGAACTGGAATAGTCAATGGTAATACTGTCCAGGTGGAGAGTGCCCAGACTCAATATTAGGTGTTGTTCCTTCAATTTACGGGTGGGCTTGGTCTGGCACTTTTCTTTCTTAGCTGCCTCATGTTCATTACAAAATGTGGAACACATCCACCATGTGAAGGTCTATGGGAAGAACTATTGAATAATGATTGTTTCACCACTTTCTTACCTGTTTTCGCATTTCTTGTAGCATCCCATTGTTGTAAAGCTTACTCAGTGAAGGCTGGGAATGTTATCTATTGAGCTTTGTTCGAACCAATAGGTTTTTATCCATTTTAAACATTTAGACATACAGCTCAGAAACAGACCTTTCCGGCCCACCAACCCGCGCCACACAAATGTATCAATGAACCTACAACTCCTGTACATTTTGGATGGTGGGAGGTAACCAGAGTGTCTGGAGAAAACACACGCAGACACAGGAAGGATGTACAAACTTCTCGCAGACAGTGGTAGATTCGGATCCGGGACACTGGCGCTGTAATTCTTCTTCTTTGGCTTGGCTTCGCGGACGAAGATTTATGGAGGGGGTAAAAAGTCCACGTCAGCTGCAGGCTCGTTTGTGGCTCACAAGTCCGATGCGGGACAGGCAGACACGATTGCAGCGGTTGCAAGGGAAAATTGGTTGGTTGGGGTTGGGTGTTGGGTTTTTCCTCCTTTGCCTTTTGTCAGTGAGGTGGGCTCTGCGGTCTTCTTCAAAGGAGGTTGCTGCCCGCCAAACTGTGAGGCGCCAAGATGCACGGTTTGAGGCGTTATCAGCCCACTGGCGGTGGTCAATGTGGCAGGCACCAAGAGATTTCTTTAGGCAGTCCTTGTACCTTTTCTTTGGTGCACCTCTGTCACGGTGGCCAGTGGAGAGCTCGCCATATAATACGATCTTGGGAAGGCGATGGTCCTCCATTCTGGAGACGTGACCCATCCAGCGCAGCTGGATCTTCAGCAGCGTGGACTCGATGCTGTCGACCTCTGCCATCTCGAGTACTTCGACGTTAGGGGTGTAAGCGCTCCAATGGATGTTGAGGATGGAGCGGAGACAACGCTGGTGGAAGCGTTCTAGGAGCCGTAGGTGGTGCCGGTAGAGGACCCATGATTCGGAGCCGAACAGGAGTGTGGGTATGACAACGGCTCTGTATACGCTTATCTTTGTGAGGTTTTTCAGTTGGTTGTTTTTCCAGACTCTTTTGTGTAGTCTTCCAAAGGCGCTATTTGCCTTGGCGAGTCTGTTGTCTATCTCATTGTCGATCCTTGCATCTGATGAAATGGTGCAGCCGAGATAGGTAAACTGGTTGACCGTTTTGAGTTTTGTGTGCCCGATGGAGATGTGGGGGGGATGGTAGTCATGGTGGGGAGCTGGCTGATGGAGGACCTCAGTTTTCTTCAGGCTGACTTCCAGGCCAAACATTTTGGCAGTTTCCGCAAAGCAGGACGTCAAGCGCTGAAGAGCTGGCTCTGAATGGGCAACTAAAGCGGCATCATCTGCAAAGAGTAGTTCACGGACAAGTTTCTCTTTTGTCTTGGTGTGAGCTTGCAGGCGCCTCAGATTGAAGAGACTGCCATCCGTGCGGTACCGGATGTAAACAGCGTCTTCATTGTTGGGGTCTTTCATGGCTTGGTTCAGCATCATGCTGAAGAAGATTGTTGGCGCATTAGTTTATGGTCTTGCCACGCTTTTAAATATACCCAATCACTAGGTTTAACAGAATGACTAGGATAGTCCAGGGGTGGGTTTTAAGCTAATAAACCCTTCTGTCGTAAGTCATACAGAGAAGTAGAAAGTCCCTGTAAATATTTAGATATGTACTGGTCATTAGCCTCAGGGAAGGGGTATCAGTGTGGAATCCCATGTAAGGAAGACCAAACATCATTTCATATGGTGAGACAGCAA
This sequence comes from Narcine bancroftii, assembly GCF_036971445.1. Lineage (NCBI taxonomy): Eukaryota > Metazoa > Chordata > Chondrichthyes > Torpediniformes > Narcinidae > Narcine > Narcine bancroftii. The sequence goes on from NC_091473.1 coordinate 196,278,801, forward strand.
GGACCTTACGAGGAGCTGTGCGAGTCCTAATTAAAGCTAAGGGTAAGCATTTAATCCAGGAGAGGCCAGTTTCCTCATGAAGTCGAGTGAGTTGATTTTTCAGGGTCTGATTCATCCGTTCAACACGGCCTGAACTCTGGGGGTGCCATGGGGTATGTAACTGCCAATCTATTCCCAGGATTTTACACACACCCTGGAGTACCTGTGAGGTAAAATGTGTACCTCGATCTGAGTCAATGGTTTGAATAATGCCATAACACGGAATAACAGACTCTAGTAATATCCGGATAACGGTGCTAGCACGATCATTAGGGGTCGGAAAAGCCTCAACCCATCGAGTAAAATGATCCACCATCACCAGGAGGTATTTATAAACCCCTATTTTAGGTAATTCCGTGAAGTCAATCTGTAGTCGTTGAAACGGGCGTACGGCTATATCGCGACCGCCAGGCATTACCTGGCATATGACTTTCTTATTCACTCGCTGACAGATTGGGCATCCCCGAGTACTTTGCTTGGCTATGGTGTATATTCCCGAGCAATTAAAGGACTGTACAAAAGCATTAACAAGTGCCTGTGTTCCCCGATGTATCTACTGGTGGAGCTGATCAATAATCTGACGAGCCAAGGCTTTGTTCAGTACTTGGCGTCCCTCTGCCGTCCACCACAACCCATGGGCAGTTTGACGCAATCCCTGGTCTTTCATATAAACCTCCTCTTCCCGTGAAAAGATGGGAGTCTTCTGAACCTCATGTGGAGTGGGGAGTAACAGCTGCATGTCTATTTTTTTTCTTTGAGTGCAGCCTGTTTGGCAGCTTCATCTGCCCGTCTGTTCCCCTGTGCTTCAGGACTGTCAATAATTTGATGGCCCCGTACATGAACTACAGCTATCTCCTCAAGTAACATAAGAGCATCCAAGGATTGAACAATTAAGTTTTCATGGATCAATTTTTGTCCTTTCCCAGTTATCATTCCCCGCTCTTTCCAAATCTTTACAAAGGTGTGCACTACACCAAAAGCATACTTTGAGTCGGTATAGATTGTGCCCACCTTTCCCTCTAAACCCTGGAGAGCTCTACAGAGAGCATATAATTCACAGGATTGTGCCGACCAATGACCGGAAAGACAACCGGCTTCAATCACAACTCCTTCATTCCCATCCACTACACTATACCCGCTATAATGAATGCCGTCAATGCAGCGGGAAGATCCATCAATAAATCATCTTTCACCCTCCCGTAAAGGTTCATCACTTAAATCCTCTCTAATTTTTGTCTGTAAATCGATCACTTCTAAACATACATGCTCTAAATCATTGGGGACAATATCAGAATCCGAAGAAACCAAGAAGGCGGCTGGATTCTGTTCTTTGTTTATAATCTGTGTCAAATTATCCCTATCCATAAGAATCGCTTCATACTTTAAAATTCTAGAATCAGTAAGCCAACTTCTGGCACGTTGTAAGAGAATGGCGCAGACTGTGTGAGGGGTGTGAACTATCATCGGGGCACCAAACGTAATCTTTCATCCTTCCTTGACTAAAATAGCAGTGGCTGCAATTGCTTGCACACATTCTGGCCAACCACGACAAACAGGATCTAAAATTTTTGACAGAAAGGCAACTGGTTATCTAAAGCCTGCCCTCTCTTGCGTTAATACTCCCATGGCCACACTGTCTTTTGCATTGGTATATAGGTCAAATGGCTTATTTAGGTCGGGTAAAGCCAAAACTGGGGCACTAATAAGACGCTGTTTCACCAAGGTAAAATCTTTAATCTCCTCCATCCAGACAACAGTTTCACCCCTTAGAGTCGCAAGTTTATCATAAAGAAATTTGACCAGGCTAGAATAATTCTCAATCCAAATTCTACAGTATCCCACTAAACCAAGGAATTTTCTAAGTTCTTGAGCACTCTTTGGAGGCGGGATCTGCAGAATACCGCGTGTTCTCTCTGGACTTATCTTCCTAATTCCTTGACTAACCAGATGACCTAAGTATTTAACTTCAGATTGAACAAATTGTAACTTTGATTCGCTCACTCTAAGACCCTTATTCCCTAGAAAATTCAGAAATTCAACAGTGTATTGTTTTACCACATCATACGTTTTTCCCGTGATTAATAAATCATCAACATATTGTATTAATTGACAATTCTCTCTCCGAGGGACCTCATCTTGTACCTGTTCTAAAACTTGGCCAAACAAGTTTGGGGATCTGTAAAACCCTGGGGAAGGACTGTCCACCGGTATTGATTTTTCCGTCCTGTAAAAGGATTCTCCCATTCAAATGCAAACATGTCCCTACTGTCTATTGCCAACGGACAGGTCCAGAAGGCATCTTTGAGGTCAATTACATTAACTACTTGCTATGGGGATCAATTTTACCCATTATCGTATAGGGGTTAGGTACAACCGGATAACGGGTGAGAATAATTTTGTTTAACTCCCTCAAATCCTGCACTAATCGATAGTTACCGGTCTGGTTTTTGGACAGGTAAAATTGGGGTATTAAAAGGTGACATACAAGGTTCGAGTATACCATCTTTCACCAATTGGTCAATTACTGGCTGCAGCCCCTTTCGGCCAGCCATAGGAATTGGATACTGTTTTCGTCTAATTACTTGGTCAGGGTCTTTTAAAGTAACTTGCAGGGGAGGAACATCTAACCCTCCTCTATTGCCTCTTTTTGCCCATACTCTAGGATTTATTAGTTCCCGATCCTCCTCTGTAAGTACATAAAATTGAACCCCGATACCTGATCCCTATGGTCTGGTACCGATAGCCAATTGGTCCTGTAAATCTCGTCCCAACAGGCAAACTCCAGCTTGGGGAACTAGTAAAATATCCTCTGTTATTATCTTTTCTCCCATTTGTATCCTTACATTCTTTAGTATAGGGACTGTAAAATCTCTTCCTCCCACTCCCGAAATCATCACTGTCCCTTCTGTTTTAACACCCTCGGGCCATCGTAAAATACTAGACCGGGCTGCCCCTGAATCTACTAGAAAAATCATCTCGTCACCGTGGGGTCCTATGCTTAAATTTGTATTGACTGAGAACCGTGACCCCCCCCCCCATTCATAATCTGCCTCTATCAATGCATAAGATCGCGTCTCCCTGGCTCGCATTGGACATTCCCTCTTAAAGTGTCCCTCCTTTTTACAATAATAGCAAACTAATGCTCCTGTTTCCCAATTTCTACAGGGTCTCCACGGGGTCCCGGGGATGGTCGTCATCCCCGGAATTCTCCTCTACCCCTGCCTCTGCTCTGGTCTCTACTTCCCCACCCCTGGCGCTCCTCCCAACGTCCAGGAGCTGGCATACAGTGCCTAACATTTCCCTGCTGTCCCTCCACAACTTCCTTGACTGCCTGCATCCAAATCTTAGCCTTTCCTTTCTTTTTATCTTCAGACCTCTGGACGTATGCCCTTTGTGCGATCTGTAAAAGCTGTGTTATTCCCTGTTCATGCCAATTCTCTGTCTTTTGTAATTTCTTCCTGATATCTGGGGTTGAATTAGTAACAAAGCCCGTCAATACCAACTGTTCACCTGCTGGGGATCCTATATCCAACCCCCCATATTGCTGTATGGCCGCACGCAATCTATTCAGAAATGCAGAGGGGGTCTCCTCGGGACCTTGGAGAACCTCAAATGCCTTCTTAAAGTTCTGTCCTTTTGGAACAGACTCCTTCATTCCTTTTACTAGATTAACCCTGTACTCATCCATTTGCATGTGACCATCATTAGTAGTCTTATCCCAATTTGGGTTTACCAGGGGAAATTTAGCTTCTCCAGGTATCGCCTCTGGTCCCCCTTGGTGTTCCCTATCCCAGACTCTAATCCCTGCCTGGCGAATCATTCCACGCTCATCCAAAGTAAATAGAGTCTTAAAGATAGACATTAATTCATCCCAAAAATTGATCTAATTGTTCTGAGGGCCTTCTATCAGAGAGGTCATTTCCTTCTTAAAATTGTGCACCCCCACATACTCTCCCAAGGGAACCTCTCATAAAGGTCTCATCCAGTTAATTTCTGGCTTATCCCCTCCTCTATGATTTTTAGGTTCCTGCCCTCCGGGAGACAAATCAAAGGGTTTTGCCCTTCCCTCCCGAAAGTTCTCACACTGTTCTGAATGACCCTCATAATCAAAGTCTCCTCCCTCTCGTGTCAATTGAAGCGGTAATCTTGTACTCTGTGAGCGGGTCATCATACCACCCCTACTTTCTTTTTCTTTCTCTAACTGTGGAGGAAGAGGGGAAGGTGAAAAAGGGTAAAGCATAGGTGAGAGGGGGAAGATAGGAGCCGGCACAGGGGGAGCATAAGGTGGAGGAAGGGAATGTAACACATCCCATCCTTGTATTTCAGGGACAGAAGGTTCCTCATCCTTCTTGTTCTTACATTCCTTTTCACTCAAAATCATTTGATCAAACAATCCACTAAGCCAACAGGCTGCATATTCTCTGCTCTCGGTATTACCTCCTTGATTTTGATAGAGCCAGATGTTCAATGCCTGACACATCCAGGCCTCGTCGGATCCGAACTTTGGCCAATATACTGAACTCCCTTTTATCGGATTCTTAACCCATTCCTGATAGCAATAACTGACCATGGTCTGTTTATCTTTCCCACGGGTTTTTCCCGCACCCCAATCAGATAACATTAATCCTAACGGACTATGTTTAGGTATCTGATCTTCCTGTCCTTCTTCAGGACTGTTTCCCTTGCTACTTACTCCTCCCATACTAGCAGGTAAATAAATTCCTCTTACCGGGATTCAGTAGCTATTCCTAGCGCATTTCCTTAACATTCTCCCGTCATTTGTTCTCAATGCCTCTTCTCGGATATCACTCGCTTCGTCCACTGACCAGTCACCTTTCGTCCGGGAGTCCAGCTGATTCAGCTACCCACGTCGTCGGGCACTCTATCAGTGGAGGGAGTGCGATCCCTTATTCACACATCTCAACCCCCAGGACTTACTAATCTATATGCAGAACTTGCTAATTCTTTCTTTCACTATAAGACCCTTATTCTATTATACTTGCGCAACCCTTCCTCACACTCTTATCGGAATTCATCCCTACTCAGCACTTACTTAACTTCCTTTAGTCTAAGTCTATTATTCTTTATTTCATTCATACTAACTTTACTTCCTATATTCTATTATCTCTCACAAGCCCTTTTGATCTGTCCGCTGCAACACCACCTCATATTCCACATGGGCACTCTACAACCAGAGGGCATTAATATTGACTCTCCATTGTCCATCTGGCCCCTCCCCCTCTCTCTCCCTTTCCCTAACCTTCTGTCTCCTTTCCTCCAGCTCCCCACCTCACAGGGGATGGTCCGATAGGAGGGTGACTACAGCAGCAGACCAATGAGGGCTTCAGCTGCTGATGGACTCACACAGGCTGTGGCCTGCTGGTGACTGGCTCATGGGAACCAGGATTCAAGAGGGCGCTGAGGGCAAGAAGGGCTCCCGAAGGGGCCTCCGGCGCTGAAGGCTTCCTGATCATATCGAAGGTTTGGACCTGGAACTCGTGTGGCCAATGGTCTGAACTGGAGTTTGAATGGCTGCGGAGGGGCTGGAGGTGAATCCATGGACACGCAGGGTCTCTGAAGGGTCTCTTGTTTGCTTCTTTTTCTCCTATTGTTAGGGGGAGTCGGGCAATGTTCATGGTGAGTCTGTTTTCTCCTCATGGTATTTTGTTAAGAAACAATAGCAAGGATTTTTATTTAATTAGCATCCACATCTGACACATATTTCTAGCAGGTTTACCTGTCAGTAATCTTGATCTTTTTTACCAGTACTGTACTCAGTACCATCAAACCCATTATTGGTGGAATCTCACAAGTTCCTGTCTTCTGGTTCACATCAAATTCTGCTGCACGAGTGGTTTGACATAGTGATAATTGTGTAATTTAGGAGTGTCGGTATGTGTTTGTAGGTCATAATCTGTGTGGAACAATGGGTAACAACTGCTCCAACTCAATCTCTACTCCGCTCCCCAACACACTAACAGTCAGAGCTAGAGTGTCCATCTCCTTTGCTCCAGATTCTTCTGCTGAGTTTAAACTTGGAATGTTAGCTAATTCTGCTTCAGAAATCTTTTAAACAAGGATTAAATCATGGACTTCAGGATTTGTTCAGAGGTGGACAAAAGATAACATTGAAGGTGGAATTCGAACCTCAAAAGTCTTACTCAGGTCCAACACAATGGCACTATTGAGCTGTTAAAAACCTTATCACTTTATTTTGTAGCAATCTGCTTGATCAGAACAGACAGCCATTCATCACACAGACTATTCACAATGGCACTGAAGAGATATTTTGCATTGTACCTGGAAAATCAGTCATTTTCAATGAGATGGGCAGGGGGATTTCTGAAAGAGACATAATTTAACGAAGATCATATCTATTTTGCATCTCAAATTTATACCTCATTACATTTTTTGCATCCCCAATTCATTATGTTTACCATTCACCCTGTCGTTGAACACCCCCATCTTCTTCCCCTGAAATTTTTCCTCTTTCCCCCAGCTCGACAGGCCATTTCAGGTGAATCCTCCGCCTTGAGGCCGGCCAAAGGAGCAGATTGAAAACTACGAACTCAGGCAGCAGCCCTAAAAGGCTGCTCAAGCATCCTGTTCATGTCCAGAAGCGCCTCGTGGTGCCCTCCGGATCTAATGGAGGTGGGGAGACTGGTGCCGCAGCGCCACTCGTCATAAATATGTGGTATAGCAATGGGCATCTTCCCTACCCATAATCCCCCATGCAGGTGGAACTGCTTTGTTTCCCACAACAGTTCCAGCTGAGTGAGGGATTATGGGTAGGGAAGATCACCTTTGCTGTGCTGTGTTTTGAGCCGCAAGGAGTGGCCTGAAGACTGAAGCACCCAGTGAAACATCCCCTGACGTCCCCCACCAGTCACCCCTGCCCCAACGGCCCCTGCCGATCTCCCCTCGCCAGTGGGGCAGGGGCTGTCAGGTAGCGGGGAGTTGGGTCAAGGGCTGATGGAGTCATTAGTCCCTCCCTAAACCGGCGCTTAGCGTGGCTGCACATTCAGGTGAGTCAGCAGAGTGCAGCACTCCGCCGATTATCTCTCTCCAAGGAGGGTTGGCAAAGGCTCCTCAGAGGTGTTCTTGGCACATTCAGGTAGGTAAGTATTTAGCTGCAAGGGGGTATAATCTTTCCCTTTACACAAAGGCGTTTGGTCCATCTGAAACTGCCAATGTCTCTGTCTCTCTCTCTTTTCCCTCTGGGTGTTTTCATGCTGGACCTCCGCTTCGAGGCTGGCTGCAGAGGCAGATAAAAATTTTAAACTTACCTGTTCATGGAGTAGTTCTAAAAGGTTGCTCCAGTGCTGCTTTTATGCAGAGCGGTGCCTTAGTGTGTCGTCCGGTGCTGCTGTAGGCAGGACGATTGTTGATACTGCCCATGGCAGAGCAATAGCCATCTTCCCTGCTTTGCGTTTCCCAGAATGGTTCCAGCTGCTGGGGGGGATTATGGATAGGAAAGATGGCCATTGCCCTGCCCTGTATTAAGCCCAGTGGGGTGAAGCTGCCAGTGGGACTGTCACAGCCTACACCACCCACCCCCTGACAGCCCCTGCCAGCTTCCCCTGCCCTAACAGCTTCTGTCGGCTGCCCCTGCCCTGACAGCCCCCGCTGGCCACCCCTGTCCTGATGGCTCCCTCTGCCCTGATGGTCCCCTGCTGGCCGCCCCTGCCCTGATGGCCCCTGCTGGCCGACCCTGCCCTGATGGCTCCCACTGACTGCCCCTGGCCTGCTGGCCCCCGCTGGCCACCTCTGCCTTGATGGCCTCTGCCCTGAGGGGGTCATGGAGGGGGAGGGGTGAGTGAGATGGGTGGTGGGCTGACGACATCACCATAATGCCATCAGCCCACCCCTAACCAGCCACTTGAAGCGGTAGTACATTCATGCAGTGTGGCGGAGCGCAGCACTCCACTGCTGACCCTTCCCCCAAGAGGGATTGCAGTCGGTGCCTTGGAACTGACCACAGCATATCCATGAAGGTAAGTCTCCCGACGTAAGGGTGGAGAATCCCCTCCTTTACACTCGGGTTTTTTTCACTTCATGAAAGGGCCTTCTGTTCCTTTCACGGAGCCAAAATTAATTCTTACCTTTCCTCTTATCATATTGAATTAACACCTTTTATCTGTTGGTCTGTACTCCCACCCCTCCATACCCCACCCTCCCATTCTTGCTCCTTTCTTTCCCCAGACTTTAATTCACACATCTTTTTTTTAAATTTTATTTTACAATTGCATCAAAACATATACAGTATTTATCCATAATATAAAAACAATAAAAATGATGACACAAAAGTAATACAGTTTTTATATATTTTCTTCCCCCCACACCGACCCCCTCCCTCCCCAAAAAAGTAGGAAAAAAAGAAAAAGCCTGTCTAATAAATCTATATCTTTTAATTAATTAATTGCAGTTTAAAAACAATTTTAAACCATAACTAATTAGGGCGGGTTGAATGGGGGTGTGGTGGACGCTGCAGGTAAAGTCGTAGTAATAAAATCCATGTACGGTTTCCAAATCTTATCAAATTTTTCTGGTTGATTTCATAAATTATATGTTATTCTCTGTAATTATTCTGTTAATAATTCCATTTGCCATGTATTCAACCCCACAATATCACTGGATTTCCAAGTTACAGCTATAGATTTCTTTGCTGTTGCTATTGCTACACTTAAAAACTTCTTTTTTTAAATATTTAACTTCAATTGGGAAATATCTCCCAATAAAAATACTCTGGGATCCTTCAAAATGTGAGTCTTTAAAACTCATCCCAATAAAATACTTATATCTTTCCAAAACTTATCTACCTTTTCACATTACCAGACTGCATGCAGGAAAGATCCTACTTCTTTATACATCTAAAACGTTGATCAGAACAATTAGAATGAAGTGCATATAATTTGTATGGAGTGTAATATAATTTATGTAAAAAATTAAATGGTACCATTTGATATCTAACATTAATTGTATTAATTACATTTTCATAGCGTAATTTTGACCATACTCCTTCTTGAATCTGTATATTTAAATATTTTTCCCATCTAGATTTGGATTTGAATAAATCCTTTTTCTGAATAGACTCTTGTAATTTGATATATTTATTGTAATTAGTAATAAATCTTTAATAAATGTATCCATTATTAGATATTCAAATGGACTTTGTTCTGGTAATTTAAAATTCCTCCCTAATTTTCTTTTTAAATATGATTTAAGTTGATAATAAGAAAAAATTGTATTATGTGATATATTATACTTATCTTTCAACTGATCAAGAGTTTAAAAAAAAACAGTTCCCAAAAAAACAATCCCTTAATTTTTATTCCACAATTATATCAAACATCAATTGGTAATAATAACGATTATTAACTGTAAAATGAATTGAATAATTTTGATTTAATATCATTTTAGCCAACTAATAATTCTTTATTCCTCTTTCTACATGCACTCCATTCCATACTTTATGCTCCAAAATTGGTGTATCTGATTTTCCTTTTAATAATCTCTCATGCCATTTATATAAAATGTGTTCAGAATTACTTTCTCCTATTTTACTCATTTCAATTTGCACCTATGCAATCTTTTTATCAGTCTGATAACAAGAAGACAAAAATCTAAGTTGAGCTGCTTTAGAAATATTTTTAAAATTAGGCAATCGAAGACCCCCTTGATCAAATTTGCATGTTAATTTTCCAATGCCATCCGAGGCATTTTATCTCTCCAAATAAATCTTCTTACACTTTTATTTAAATCCTGAAAAAAACATTATTGGTTCAAAAATTGGTAAAGATTGAAAAAGTTATTGTATTCTTGGAAAGATATTCATCTTCACACAATTAATCCTTCCTATTAAAGAAATTGGCAAATCTTTCCATCATAATAAATCTTCTTTAATTTTTCTCAATAAAGGTATGCAGTTTAAATAAATTATTTGAATTCTTATCAACATGAATTCCTAAATATTTAATTGCACCAATCTGCCATTTAAATTTTGTCCTTTTCTTAACTTGACCATTGTCTCAATCATTGGCATCACTTCACTTTTATCAATATTTACTTTGTTACCTGATAGTAACCCATACTCCAGCAATTGATCATTTATATTTTGAATTGAGCTTTCTGGGTTTGTAAGATATAATATTACATCATCTGCCAAAAGACTAATTTTATTTTCTTTATTATGTATCTTAAAGCCCTCAATCTCATTATCACTTTTAATCACCTCAACTAAAGATTCTATAGCTAATGCAAATAAAAAAGGAGATAATGGACATCCTTATCTAGATGAGCTTTCCAACAAAAAAGATTTTCAAATTTGCCTATTTGTCATCACCTTAGCCTTTTTGAGAATTATATAATGCTCTTATCCAATTTATAAAATTTGTCTAAATTCCAAAAACCTTCAGTATGCTAAATAAATAATCCAATTCTAATCTATCAAATGCTTTTTCTGCATCGAAAGCTAAAGCCACTGATAGTATTTTTCTTTTCTGAGCCATATCTATTAAACTATAAATTTAACAACATTATCCGTTAATCTATTTTTAATAAAATCTGTTTGGTCCATATTAATCAATTTAGATAAACATTTAGCTGATCTATTAGCTATTAGTTTGGACAAAATTTTATAATCAGTATTCAATAGTGAAATTGGCCAATTGGAAGCAAAGGGTCCTTCCCTTTTTTTTTGAATAACTGTTATTAATGCAGTTTTTTAATGACTCAGGTAAATCCCAAAGATCTTCCATTTGATCTAACAACCCCATGAATATCAGAATTAATAACTCTTTAAATTCTTTATAAAAGATAGCACAGTGGTCAGCATCACGTTCCCCACTAACTCACTTGAATGAGTATGGCTTATCTATAGATTTTTTAATCCATTAATCTTATCCAGTATATTAGATCACACACAATATAGATTAAACCTCCCTCCCAGGATAAATACTTTCAAAACAGCTGGGTATCTCAAAACAAAGGCATAGCCTTTTTTTTCACAATACATTTTTAACTGGATTAAACTCCTTTCTCTTTTTCAACAAATCAAAACTTATATCTGGATTTTTAAAAAAACCTTATTTCCATTATAAATCAAAGGTGATTGTCTTTCTTTATCTTGTTCTGCTGCCAGCTCCAATATCTTCTCTCTTACTTCATATTGAAGGAATCTGACAAGTATTGGACAGGACCTTTGGTCTCAGTGCCCTTTGGGCTTGTTCTTTCTCCAAATCACCTTGAAATGAAGCCTGACCCAAAGATTCCAGTATCCACCGTTGCAGATTTTTTTTTGTCTTGACCCTCGTCCCCTTCTTTGTCCAACAATCTTGATATTGTTCCATCCTAAAATTTTCCAGAACATCTATTTTTTGCATTAACTGATCGTACTTAGCAGCTGCTTCAGCTTGTGCTTTCTTCATTTGATCTTCAAGATTTTGAATCTCAAATTCATTCTCTCTAATTTTTCCATCCACTATTTCAAATCTAGTGTCCACCTGTTGTATTAATCTTTCCATCTTATCACCATTCTTCATGACTTCATCAGTTAACACTTACATGGATTGTCAAAAAAAATAACAATTTGCCAGAAGATAAAGAAACTTCTTCACCTTTTTCTACATTTTTCTTGATTGTAGGTCATTCTTGTTCTTTCCTTTGCTTTTCCGGGTCTTTTTAAAAAAAAAAAAATATTTTTCACACTATGAACCATATTAACCAAAATACACACAAACATTTCCCTCTTGAATATACACAGGGTCATTTCTCCCCTTTCCCCCCCCTCCCTTCCCTCCCTCTTTCCCACCCCCTCCCTACCCACTAAACGTTCAACCTGTATGATACATTAAACCCATTAAACAATGTCACCTCACAATGAAAATAAACAAGAAAATTGTGTCATCTACTTTTACACACTGGGTCAGTTCATTTTGTCTTCTTCTCATTCTGTCATTTTAGAGGGTGGAGCTCTATGGTAGGCCCTCTCTGTTGTGTTCCATGTACGGTTCCCAAATTTGTTTGAATACTGTGACGTTATTTCTTAAATTATATGTTATTTTATATGAAAGACCCCAACAATGAAGACGCTGTTTACATCCGGTACCGCACGGATGGCAGTCTCTTCAATCTGAGGCGCCTGCAAGCTCACACCAAGACACAAGAGAAACTTGTCCGTGAACTACTCTTTGCAGATGATGCTGCTTTAGTTGCCCATTCAGAGCCAGCTCTTCAGCGCTTGACGTCCTGCTTTGCGGAAACTGCCAAAATGTTTGGCCTGGAAGTCAGCCTGAAGAAAACTGAGGTCCTCCATCAGCCAGCTCCCCACCATGACTACCAGCCCCCCCACATCTCCATCGGGCACACAAAACTCAAAACGGTCAACCAGTTTACCTATCTCGGCTGCACCATTTCATCAGATGCAAGGATCGACAATGAGATAGACAACAGACTCGCCAAGGCAAATAGCGCCTTTGGAAGATTACACAAAAGAGTCTGGAAAAACAACCAACTGAAAAACCTCACAAAGATAAGCGTATACAGAGCCGTTGTCATACCCACACTCCTGTTCGGCTCCGAATCATGGGTCATCTACCGGCACCACTTACGGCTCCTAGAATGCTTCCACCAGCGTTGTCTCCGCTCTATCCTCAACATCCATTGGAGCGCTTACACCCCTAACGTTGAAGTACTCGAGATGGCAGAGGTCGACAGCATCGAGTCCACGCTGCTGAAGATCCAGCTGCGCTGGATGGGTCACGTCTCCAGAATGGAGGACCATCGCCTTCCCAAGATCGTGTTATATGGCGAGCTCTCCACTGGCCACCGTGACAGAGGTGCACCAAAGAAAAGGTACAAGGACTGCCTAAAGAAATCTCTTGGTGCCTGCCACATTGACCACCGCCAGTGGGCTGATAACGCCTCAAACCGTGCATCTTGGTGCCTCACAGTTTGGCGGGCAGCAACCTCCTTTGAAGAAGACCGCAGAGCCCACCTCACTGACAAAAGGCAAAGGAGGAAAAACCCAACACCCAACCCCAACCAACCAATTTTCCCTTGCAACCGCTGCAGTCGTGTCTGCCTGTCCCGCATCGGACTTGTCAGCCACAAACGAGCCTGCAGCTGACGTGGACTTTTTACCCCCTCCATAAATCTTCGTCCGCGAAGCCAAGCCAAAGAAAAGAAGATGTTATTTTTTCCAATGGAATACATTTATTCATTTCTATGTATTCTCAGGCTCTCTTCTGATTTCCAGGTTGACATTATACATTTTTTTGCTACAGCTAAGGCTATCATAATAAATCTTTTTTGTGCTTCATCCAATTTGAGGCCTAATTCTTTACTTCTTATATTACTTAGAAGAAAGATCTCTGGATTTTTTGGTATGTTGCTTTTTGTGATTTTATTTAATACCTAGTTTAGATCTTCCCAAATCTTTTCCACTTTCTCACATGCCCAAACTGCATGTACTGTTGTTCCCGTTTTCTTCTTACAGCGAAAACATCCATCTGATACTGTTGGGTCCCATTTATTTAACTTTTTGGGCGTGATATATAGCCTGTGTAACCAATTATATTGTATCATGTGTTTATTGCATTTCTCATAGTTCCGGAGCATAGCTTTTCCCATTTTTCATTTTTTATCTTTATGTTTAGATCTTGTTCCCACTTTTGTTTGGGTTTATAGCTTATTTCATCATTCTCTTTCTCTTGCAGCTTGATGTACATGTTTGTTATAAATCTTTTAATTATCATTGTGTCTGTAATCACATATTCAAAGCTGCTTCCTTCTGGTAACCTCAGCCTGCTTCCCAGTTTGTCCTTTAAGTAGGTTTTCAGTTGGTGGTATGCAAACATTATACCATGAGTTATTCCATATTTGTACTTCATTTGTTCAAAAGATAATAAATTATTTCCCAAAAAACAATTTTCTATTCTTTTGATCCCTTTTCTTTCCCATTCTCTAAAGGAAAGGTTATCTATTGTGAAAGGGATTAGTTGATTTTGCGTCAATAATAATTTTGGTAGTTGGTAATTTGTTTTTTCCTTTCTATGTGAATCTTCTTCCATATGTTGAAAAATGGGAAAAGCTATGCTCCGGAACTATGAGAAATGCAATAAACACATGATACAATATAATTGGTTACACAGGCTATATATCACGCCCCAAAAGTTAAATAAATGGGACCCAACAGTATCAGATGGATGTTTTCGCTGTAAGAAGAAAACGGGAACAACAGTACATGCAGTTTGGGCATGTGAGAAAGTGGAAAAGATTTGGGAAGATCTAATCTAGGTATTAAATAAAATCACAAAAAGCAACATACCAAAAAATCCCACTTATAAAGTATATGTTCTGGTACCTTCTCCCCTATCTGGTTTTTCCCTTGTTTGATAAAAATCTGATAGATATCTTAATTGTGTTGCTCTATAATAATTCTTAAAGTTTGGTAGCTGTAAGCCCCTTTGTTTGTACCATTCTGTTAATTTATCTAGCGCTATCCTTGGTTTCCCCCTTTCCATAAGAATTTCCTTATTATTTTCTTTAGCTCATTGAAGAATTTCTCTGTTAAGGGAATTGGTAACGATTGAAATAGGTTTTGTATCCTTGGGAAGATATTTATTTTAATGCAATTTATGCCTCCTATCAGTGTTAGTGGTAAATCTTTCCAATGTTCTAAGTCATCTTGTAATTTCTTCATTAATGGCTGATAATTGAATTTGTATAGATGGCCTAGATTATTATCTACTCTAATACCTAAGTATTGGATTTTCAGGTCTTCTTCTTGATCACTGGAGCTGTAAGTGTCTGGAATCTTTTTTTAAAAATTTGCTCCGCAGAGTCACTTCTTCACTCAGTTTCGGCAACCATTGTTGGGGGAGACCTTGTGCAGCAATGTCCAAGGTCTCCCTGGCTTCTGGCCTCTCTCCTTTGGATACTACCTTACATACAGCTCCAGGATCCTTTCTTAAGCTAGGCCTCTCTTCCTATTTTTGTTCCTTTTCTTCCTCAGTTTATTCTACAACAGTAAGGCCTTTATCCTTCTTTGGTGGCATTGTTAATGTCTTCTTTGTGTCTTCAGACAGTTCTTTCATATATTTTCTGTAAATTTTATAACCTTTTTCGAGGGGAGCAGGGATTATCAGTTTAAACCCATGTCATCACATGGCACGCCCCCCCACCCCCACATCTGTCTTTTTCCACTCACACTTTGAGGAAGGGCTCAGACCCGATGTCGGTAATAGACCTTTACCTCCTGTGGATGCTGTGAGACTGGCTGGGATCCTCCAGCATTTCTGTGCTTTGACTACAATCTGCAGACCTGTGTATTTCACTGAGTTGAATGCAAAGATATAGTACAAAACTTCAATCTGTTTGTGAGAGATGAGTAAACTTTTTTTTTAAATTTTTTTATTTTTCACACCATAAATCACATTAGCCATGATATACACTATTTCTTTTTCACACATATACAGTGACTTTTTCTCCCCCCCCCCCCCTTTCCTCCCAAACCACCCCCCCACCCCCCCCCCTCTCATCCATTTTAGGTATACAATCTAGGTTGCATTAAGCCAGTCAGACAATGTTGTCATTCAACAAAATTACACCAGAAATTCTACTGAGTCCATTCTTTTCTTTCCTTCTCCTTCCATCAACTTAGGTAATGTTTGTCCCCGGTAGGTTTTCGCTATTGTATTTAATGTAAGGCTCCTATACTTGTTCGAATATTTCAATATTATTTTTTAACCTATATGTTATTTTTTCTAATGGAATACATTTATTCATTTAAATTTAGTAGTTTCTTCCTTTTAATTTGGTTATGTATTCCATTAATATTTAAAGACATATAGTTCAGCGTAGCCCTTTTATATTTTGTTTATCTTCTCTTTCCGTTTTTCCATCATTACCTTTCCTCCTTTTCCATTTCTGTTTTCTTATTTTCAACTCTTTATAAGACAACATTCCTACAACATCCAACATTTTCCTTATTCTCCTATTTCTATCTTATTTATCCCCAATCTCCCCTTCACCTCCTGAGTTGTCCTTTATCCCTTGTCGGACAACCACATCTCCCCTCTCCATTTGGATTTGCGAATCCACTCGCAAGCGTCAACTGATTTTGCAGTGACCGCTATTTCCCCCCTCCCCGCCTCCCCCAGAAAAGATTTCACTTTTCATATGTCACAAAGGTCACTCTTTTAATTCCCTCCTTATTCTCTCTATTCCATTACCTTCCCTTATTAATTCTTGTCTATACTATCTATATTTTCCTCTAAGTACAGATACATTCATGTATGCTCATTGTCTCTATTCACTCTTATACCTCTTTACCCGCATACATATCAATCGTGATCATTTTTACTCTCATTACCCGTCTTCATCCCTCAGTCTATTTTTGTCTTTACCCACATACATATCAATCGTGATCATTTTAACTCTCATTACCCGTCTTCCTCCCTCAGTCTATTTTTGTAATTGTTCTGCAAATTTTCGTGCTTCTTCTGGATCCGAGAATAGTCTGTTTTGTTGTCCTGGAATAAATATTTTCAATACCGCTGGATGCTTTAGTATAAATTTATACCCTTTCTTCCATAAAATCGCCTTTGCTGTATTGAACTCTTTTCTCTTCTTTAGGAGTTCAAAACTTATATCTGGGTAAATGAAGATCTTTTGCCCTTTATACTCCAGTGGTTTGTTGCCCTCTCTTACTTTTTCCATTGTCTTCTCCAGTACCTTTTCTCTTGTAGTATATCTTAGGAATTTTACTACAATAGATCTTGGTTTTTGTTGTGGTTGTGGTTTAGAGGCCAATACTCTATGTGCCCTTTCTATTTCCATTTCTTGCTGTAGTTCTGGACATCCTAGGGTCTTAGGGATCCACTCTTTTATAAACTCCCTCATATTCTTGCCTTCTTCATCTTCCTTAAGGCCCACTATCTTTATGTTATTTCTTCTGTTATGGTTTTCCATTGTATCTATTTTTTGAGCTAGTAGTTCTTGTGTCTCTTTAGTTTTTTTATTAGATTTCTCCAATTTATTTTTTAAGTCTTCTACCTCCATTTCTGCTGCTACTGCCCGCTCTTCCATCTTGTCCATTTTCTTTCCCATTTCTGTTAAGGTCATCTCCATTTTATTTATTTTCTCTTCTGTGTTGTTTATTCTTTTTCTTAAATCCTTAAATTCCTGTGTTTGCCATTCTTTAAATGACTCCATGTATCCTTTAATAAGAGCAAGTATATCCTTTACCTTGCCTTTCTTTTCTTCTTCTATTTCCCTGTATTCTTCCTCTTCCTCTACTTCTTCTTCTGGGTTGACCATCTGTTGTTTCTTTGGTGCCCTTTCCTCCTCTTCTTTCTTGTTTCTATTGTCTTCTGTGGTCTCTTCTTGCTGCAGGTGTTCTGCAGCTGTCGTTGCCGGCTGTGGAGATCAACTCCCCAGCTGGTCCCCCCTCCCGTCGGTGTGTTTTTTTTCATTCGCATCGCTCTGCGAGCCATTTTTGTAGTCCATTATTTACCGACCTGAGGCAGCGGGCCTCTTCGGACAGGTAAGGCCTTCACCTTTTTCCTCTTTTGTCTTCTCTTCCTCTCTTCTTACCGTTGCTTTCGATTTTTCTTTTTTTGTCGCCATCTTCTTTCCACCTTTATACTCACTTTTCTGTAACTTTTATTTCTGTGCCTTTGTGTTTTCTTTTGTTTTTCCCGACTTTTCTGGAGAGGGCTGGAGTTCACCGTCCGGCCACTACTCCATCACGTGACTCCTGAGAGATGAGTAAACTTGACATGAAAATATGAAAGATGGGGAAACTAGTACAGACACATGGAGTGATGGATATTAAATTAGTAAACCCTAGACAGGATTAGCGAACTCTGCATATGAAGGGACTGTAGCTCTGAGAGTCGGAAAGGTGTGAATGGGGACAAGGGCAAGGCAGGTGAATAAGGACAATCACATGATGGGACACAGACAGGATGCCCCCTGGTCCTCCAAGTTCACAGAATCTGCACGTAGGCAGGAAGGATTGCCTAATGCCAAACCCATCCAGGAGGCAGAAGAATGTAAGGGGGAGGGTATTCCTATACTGAAAATCACTGTATAAAAGTTGGGTGAGCCCCAGTGTATGTGTGTATTCCCAGGGTAAGGGGAAGCACCCAACTTTGCATTGTTGTTACAATAAATGTTCTTTGTTCTCAATTTTTGTCTCGAACAATTTCTGTTAAGGAACTTCTATTTCTAACAAATGGGGGCTCGTCCGGGATCACACTCACTCCACTGACAGAGTGCCCGATTACGAGAGTAGGTGCACCCCAGCTGATTCAGCTGTACTCACGGACGACGGGTGGCTGGTCAGTGGAAGAAGCGAGTGATATCCGAGAAGAGGCATTGAGAACAAACGACGGGAGAACGTTAAGGAAGCACGATAAGAGTAGCTACTGGATCTGGTAAGAGAAATTTTTTATACCTGTCAGTATGGGAGGTATGGGCAGTAAGAAAGAGAATCCTAGTGAAGGATTGGATGATCAGATAACCAAACAGAGTCCGTTAGGAGTAATGTTATCTGACTGGGGTTCGGGGAGAACCCGGGGAAAAGACAAATTTATCATGATTAAGTAATGTTGTCTGGAATGGGTTAAAAGCCCTATTAAAGGGAGCTCGATATATTGGCCGAGGCTCGGATCCGAGGATGACTAGATGTGTCAGGAACTGAACATCTGGCTGTATAAGAATCAAAGGGATAACATTGGAAGCAGGGAATATGCCGCCTACTGGCTCAGGGGATCGGTTGACCAACTGGTCCTGAACGAAAAGAGAAGTGAGGATAAGAGGGATGAGGAACCCCTTGTACCTGAAACGCAAGGATGGGATGTGTTACATTCCCTTCCTCCACCCTATGCCCCTCCTTTACCAGCTCCTATCTCTCCCCCCCCTCCTGTGCTCTACCCTTCCGCACCTTCCCCTCCTCCCCCGCAACTAACGAAGAGAATAGAGGTGGCATGTTAACCCATTCGCAAAGTATTAGATTGCCTCCACGGTCGATGAGAGACAGAGGCAAGGTTAGTTTTGAGCAGAGTGAGAACCTACTGGAAGAAAGGGCAGGATACTGTGAGTCAGTTTCTGAAGAGCAGGATTTCAGAAATAATAAGCTAGAAGTTAGCTGGATGAGACCCCTGCAGGAGGTTCCCGTAGGAGGGGGTCTCGGTTTTGTAAATGTGCCCTTGACCAGTACGGAGGTGCGTAATTTTAAGAGGGAAATTATTTCCCTGATAGAGGATCCCCAGGGATGCACTGAACAATTGGATCAATTGCTGGGACCGAATATATATACATGGGATGAATTAACGGCTATATTTAGGACTCTGTTTACCCTGGATGAGCGTGGAATGATTCGCCAGGCAGGGATTAGAGTCTGGGAACGGGATCACCAAGGGGGACCAGATGCGGTACCTGGAGAAGCTAAATTCCCCTTGGCTAGACCTAATTGGGATAAAAATACCAATGATGGTCGGGTATTAATGGAAGAGTATAGTGTTAATCTGATTAAAGGAATCAGGGAATCTGTTCCGAAGGGACAGAACTTTAAAAAGGCATTCGAAGTTCCTCAGGGACCCGAGGAGACCCCCTCGGCATTTTTGAATAGATTGCGTACGGCTATACAGCAATATGGGGGTCTGGATATAGAATCCCCAGCAGGGGAACAATTAGTATTAACGAGTTTCGTTACAAATTCAGCCCCAGACATAAGGAGGAAATTACAGAAAACTGAGAATTGGCATGAGCAGGGAATAACCCAGCTTCTACAAATTGCGCAAAAAGCCTTTGTACAGAGATCTGAGGATAAGCAGAAGGGAAAGGCTAAGATTTTAATGCAGGCATTTAAGGGAGCTGTGGAGGGACAGCAATGAAAAGGTAGGGACTTTGTGCCAGCTCCTGGGCATTGGGAGGAGAGCCAGGGGTGGGGAGATAGGGTCCAGAGTAGAGGAAGGAGTAGAGGAGGATTCCGGGGACGCCGACCATTCCCGGGACCCCGGGGAGACCCAACTAGGAATTGGGAAGTGGGAACAATGGTCTGCTACTATTGTAACAAGGAGGGACACTTCAAGAGAGAGTGCCCCATGCGAGCCAGGGAGACACGATCGTATGCCCTGATGGAAACAGACTATAAATAGGGGAGTCACGGTTCTCAGTCAATACACACTGTGGGGCTGCACGGAGATCCACTGGTAAATTTAAGCATAGGACCCCACAGTCATAGGATGATATTCTTAGTAGATTCCGGGGCAACCCGGTCTAATATATTACACCCACCCGAGGATGTGAGGATAGAAGGGACAGTAATGATTTCGGGGGTAGGGGGAAGAGATTTCCCGGTCCCTGTATTAAGAGATGTTAGGATACAGATGGGAGAAAAGGTTATAACGGAGGATCTCTTACTAGTTCCCCAAGCTGGAGTTTGTTTGCTGGGACGGGATTTACAAGATCAATTGGCTATAGGCACCAGACCACAAGAATCAGGTATTCGGGTTCAACTATATGTATTAAGTGAGGAGGATCGGGAACTCATAAATCCTGGAGTATGGGCAGGAAGAGGCAATAGAGGAGTGTTAGATATCCCTCCCCTACGAGTTACCTTAAAAGATCCTGAGCAGATTATTAGGCGAAAGCAGTATCTCATTCCAATGGCTGGCCGAAAGGGGCTGCAGCCAGTAATTGACCAATTGGTGAAAGATGGCATTCTAGAACCTTGTATGTCACCTTTTAATACCCCATTCTTACCCGTCCAAAAACCAGACGGTACCTATAGATTAGTACAGGACTTGAGTGAACTAAACAAAATTATTCTCATCCGTCACCCTGTCGTACCTAATCCATACACAATAATGGGTAAAATCGATCCCCATAGTAAATGGTTTAGTGTGATTGATCTCAAGGATGCTTTCTGGACCTGCCCGTTAGCAACAGAGAGCAGAGATATGTTTGCTTTTGAATGGGAGAATCCTTTTACGGGACGTAAAAATTAATACAGGTGGACCGTACTACGGAATCACCAAACGTATTTGGCCAGGTCCTAGAACAAATATTAGAGGAGGCTCCTCGGAAAGAGAGTTGTCAGTTAATTCAATATGTAGACGATTTATTAATTACGGGAAGAACGTATGAATCAGCTAAACTATATACCATTGCACTTTTGAATTTTCTCGAAAAGAAGGGTCTCAGGTTGAATGAATCCAAATTACAATTCGTACAATCAGAGGTTAAATACCTGGGTCATTTGGTAAGTCAGGGAACCAGAAAGATCAGTCCAGGAAGGATACAAGGTATTCTACAGATCCAACTTCCTAAGAATGCCCAAGAACTCAGGAAATTCCTTGTAGAATTTGGAAAGAAAATTATTCTAATCTAGTTCGATTCCTTTACGATAAACTCGCGATTCTAGGGGGCGAAGCGCTTGTTTGGACGGAAGAAGAGATTAATAATTTTAACTTGGTGAAACAGCGCCTTATTAGTGCCCCAGTGTTGGCTTTACCCAACCTTAATAAGTCTTTTGACCTTTATACTAACGCGAAAGGGGGTGTAGCAACCGGTGTTTTAACACAAGAAAGGGCAGGCTGCAGGCAGCCAGTTGCTTTTCTCTCAAAAGTTTTAGATCCTGTTTGTCGTGGTTGGCCAGAATGTGTTCAAGCTATCGCAGCCACTGCTATTTTAGTTGAAGAAGCACGAAAAATTACATTTGGTGCCCCAATGATAGTGCACACGCCTCACGCCGTTCGCAATATTCTTTTACAGCGTGCTGGTAGGTGGCTTAGAGATTCTAGAATTTTGAAATACGAAGCGATCTTAATGGATAGGGATGATCTAACTCTGACTACAAGTAGAGAACATAATCCAGCAGCCTTTTTAGTCTCTCCAACCTCTCCCAACACAATCAATGAGTTAGAGCATATATGTTTGGAAGTGATAGACCTGCAGACTAAGATTAGAGAAGATTTGAGTGATGAGCCTTTACAGGAGGGAGAACGATGGTTTATTGATGGCTCTTCCCGCTGTATTGATGGCTCTCGCTATAGCGGATATAGTATAGTGGATGGGAATGAGGGGGTAGTTATTGAAGCCGGTCGCCTTCCCAGTCACTGGTCAGCCCAATCTTGCGAATTATATGCCCTCTGTCGAGCTCTCCAAGATCTGGAAAATAAGGTGGGCACAATCTACACAGATTCAAAATACGCTTTTGGGGTAGTGCACACCTTTGGGAAAATCTGGAAGGAACGGGGAATGATAACGGGAAAAGGACAGAAATTGATGCATGAGAACCTAATTGTCCAATCCTTGGAGGCTCTGACGTTACCTGAGGAAATAGCTGTGGTTCATGTACGGGGCCATCAAACTGGTGACAGCCCTGAAGCACAGGGCAGCAGACAGGCAGATGCAGCTGCTAAACAGGCAGCGCTCACTGCGAAAGTGGACATGCAGCTGTTACTCCCCATCCCACAGGAGCTTAAAAAGACTCCCATCTTTTCACGAGAAGAGGAGGTTGATATGAGGGATCAGGGGATGCGTCAAACTAGTGATGGGTTGTGGTGGACAGCCGAAGGACGCCAAGTGCTGAACTAAGCATTGGCACGGCAAATGTTTGATCAGCTCCACCAACAGACACACTGGGGAGCTCAGGCACTTGTCGACACTTTTGTACGCTCCTTTCATTGTTCGGGCGTATACACTTTAGCCAAGTAGAGTACTCAGGGGTGCCCAATTTGTCAGAAAATTAATAAGAAAGTCATGCGCCAGGTAATGCCTGGCGGTCGCGATATCGCTGTACGCCCTTTCCAACGGATACAAGTGGATTTCACAGAGTTACCTAAGATAGGTGTTTACAAGTACCTGTTGGTGATGGTAGATCATTTCACACGATGGGTTGAGGCTTTCCCGACCCCGAATGATCGTGCTAGCACCGTTATCAGAGTACTACTGGATTCTGTGATTCCACGATATGGGATGATCCAGACCATTGACTCGGATCGTGGTACACACTTTACTTCTCAGGTACTCCAGGGGGTTTGTAAAAGATTGGGCATTGACTGGCAGCTCCATACCCCATGGCACCCCCAGAGTTCGGGCCAGGTTGAGCGACTGAATCAGACTTTGAAATATCAGCTCACTCGACTTCATGAGGAAATTGGCCTCTCCTGGATTAAATGCTTACCCTTAGCTTTAATCAGGATTCGCACAGCTCCTCGTAAAGACCTTGCTGTCTCACCATATGAGATGATGTTTGGTCTTCCTTACATGGGATTCCACACTGATACTCCCATCCCTGAGGCTAATGACCAATATATCTCTAAATATTTACAGGAGCCGTTGTCATACCCACACTCCTGTTCGGCTCCGAATCATGGGTCCTCTACCGGCATCACCTACGGCTCCTAGAACGCTTCCACCAGCGTTGTCTCCGCTCCATCCTCAACATCCATTGGAGCGCTTTCATCCCTAACGTCGAAGTACTCGAGATGGCAGAGGTCGACAGCATCGAGTCCACGCTGCTGAAGATCCAGCTGCGCTGGATGGGTCACGTCTCCAGAATGGAGGACCATCGCCTTCCCAAGATCGTGTTATATGGCGAGCTCTCCACTGGCCACCGTGACAGAGGTGCACCAAAGAAAAGGTACAAGGACTGCCTAAAGAAATCTCTTGGTGCCTGCCACATTGACCACCGCCAGTGGGCTGATATCGCCTCAAACCGTGCATCTTGGCGCCTCACAGTTTGGCGGGCAGCAACCTCCTTTGAAGAAGACCGCAGAGCCCACCTCACTGACAAAAGGCAAAGGAGGAAAAACCCAACACCCAACCCCAACCAACCAATTTTCCCCTGCAGCCGCTGCAACCGTGTCTGCCTGTCCCGCATCGGACTTGTCAGCCACAAACGAGCCTGCAGCTGACGTGGACTTTTACCCCCTCCATAAATCTTCGTCCGCGAAGCCAAGCCAAAGAAAGATTTACCGGAACTGTCTGCTTCGCTCCTTGATTTAAAACAGAAGGGTTTACTAGCTCAAACTCCCCCCCTGGAGTATCCAATTCATTCTATTAAACCTGGTGATTGGGTATTTGTTAAAGCTTGGCAAGATAAACAACTAAAACCTGCCTGGGATGGCCCCTACTGTGTACTTTTGATTACAGACACCGCTGTACGAACGAAAGAAAAGGGTTGGAGCCAAATCCAACGAATCAAACGAGCTGCTGAACCACAGACTACAGATCTTGAAAATCCACCCTCCACCTGGCGTGCAGTCCTTCATCCTGACTTGAAAGTTACACTACGCCGGGAAAAAGTCTTGTAATGTTGTTTTTATTATTTATTGTACTGTTTAATTGTTGCCTCCCAAATTCTGGGACATCACTGAAGTATTCAAAATGTATTAAGTCCTCCTGGAATAGGGGCAGCATAGATGGCCATTATTTTACTTTAGAATGTAGACGGGGCATAGATATAGGGTACGATCATAGTAAGGTAGGGGTTAATATAGATTTCGAATGTAGACCAGGGGAACAGAACACCTCTCAATATGATGATTTTTATGGTATTTTGGACTCTGCAGATATTAACAAGATCAGTTTTAAACGTTTAGCACAAAGCAGATGTGGGCACAAAGGCAGACAGGATAATTGTCAGGATTGTACATGTGGCAGAGAGAGTTGATACATATGCTAATGTTCGCAGGCAGGCTACAACTCACTGATTAAGTTACAAGAAACACCCCTCCCCAACCTGTGCTATTGTAGAGCATCCTTTGGGTTATACAGCCATTTCAATTCTTAAATACCACTACTTTAAGGGGAGTCCCAATGGTAAACTAAATAAACAGCTCCAGAATTCTAAAGCTGCTGGGCATTTAAATCGTTTGTTCAGACTAGAGGCGGCTTTGGAGATCGTTGCCGAACGGACGGCGATGTCCCTGAATGTAGGGGCTGAAGAAAGACGACAGCTACTAGCAACGATTCAACGAAACCGCCTGGCTCTCTATTGCTCGTTGGCTGCTGGAGGCACCGTCTGTGCGAGACTCAGTACTGACAATGCTTACAACGGTCAGGCGGTTAAAGACACTGCTTCAGGACTTCGAAAAAAATCTTCCCTTGCCCATGATCAGATTTGGAAACCTGAGACTGATGTGGGATGGACTAGACTTTTTACTGAGAACTGGAGCCTGATACTCACAGCCCTTATAGCAGCAGGACTCACTATTCTGGTCAGTGGGGTGCTCCCCTACCTAAAGGCTGGTATTCATTTCATGATTTTGGGGACCCCTATTTCTATAACCCAAGGGGTGTGTGTTTCCCAAATGGATGCTTATGACACTGCAATTCGTTTATTGACCCGCTGGGAGAAAGACCAACTTTGGCAATAGCACATTTCATTTCACAGATCAGTGACACTGATCTAAAAGAGAAGTGAGGATTGTGAGAGATGAGTAAACTTGACATGAAAATATGAAAGATGGGGAAACTAGTACAGACACATGGAGTGATGGATTAAACCAGTATGAACAGGCTAAGCATGGAAATTAGGATGCAGGAAGCAGAGTCAGCCTATGTAAGATAAGAACCTTTTAGTCCTTTCGACAGGATCAGTGAGCCCACCGTATGAATAAGATAAGGAGAGGTAAGGAATAATAGAATGTAGGAAGTTGAGGTAGTCTGGATGAGATAAGGGTCTCCTAGCCCTAGACAGAAGTACCAAGTTCTACATATATAATTAGTAAGCCTTACACAGATTTATCAAGTTATGCATATTAAATTAGTAAACCCTAGACAGGATTAGCGATCTCTGCATATGAAGAGACTAGCTCTGAGAGTCGGAAAGGTGTGAATGGGGACAAGGGCAAGGCAGGTGAATAAGGACAATGACATAATGGGACACAGACAGGATGCTCCCTGGTCCTCCAAGTTCACAGAAACAGCACGTAGGCAGGAAGGATTGCCTAATGCCAAACCCATCCAGGAGGCAGAAGAATGTAAGGGGGAGGGTATCCCTATACTGAAATTCACTGTATAAAAGTTGGGTGAGCCCCAGTGTATGTGTGTATTCCCAGGGTAAGGGGAAGCACCCAACTTTGCATTGTTGTTACAATAAATGTTCTATGTTCTCAATTTTTGTCTCGAGCAATTTCTGTGAAGGAACTTCTATTTCTAACATGTTCATGGCAGCAGCAGAGACATTTCATGGGATTACTGTCACAAAATGAAAGATTTTGGGGAATGGGCTATGGGGGTACATAGAATTTAGAACTTTACAGAAATGCTGGAGAGTAGTGTATCTTAAGGCCCTTTCATGTAGTGGAAAAGCCCAAGTGTAAAGGTGGAGGTTCTCTGCCCTTACATCGGGAAACTTACCTCTATGAATGGAGTCGGCTCCAAGTCGCCGACTGCAATCCCTTTTGGGGAAGTACAGTGACTGGTTAGGAGCAGGCTGATGACACCATCAGCCAGCAATCCATATTCCCTCTCTCTCCCACCCACTCACCCCTCTCTCTCCACGATCCCTTCAGGGCTGGGACCACCAATTAGGTCAGGGGCGGTTGGCAGAAGCCATCAGGTCAGGGGCAGCCAGCAGGGGCCATCAGGGCAGGGATGTCTGGCGGGAGCCATCAGGGCAGGGGGCCATTAGGGGGTGGCCGGTGCAGGCTGTGACAGCCCCACCAGCCACTCTGGCACCTCACTGGGCTGCTTCAGCTTTTGGGGCCACTCATCAGTGTCTGAAAAAGACAGAGCAGTTCCAGCTGCATGGGGATTATGGGTAGGGAAGACGGCCATTGATCTGGTGCATATTTATGATGGGTGGCGCTACAGCACCAATCACTCTGACTCCATCGGCTCCGGCTGGTGCTACGAGGTGCCGCTTGACATGAATGTGACACAGGAGCAGCCTTTTAGGGCTGCTCCATGAAAGGTAAGTTTATGTTTTCCTCTCAACGCTTATAGCCGGCTTCCAGATAGAGGCCTGGCATGAAAGAGCCTTAAGTTTGCCGATGACACTAAACTGACTGGAAAAGTAAATTGTGCAGAGGACACGGAGAGTCTGCAGAGAGATATCGATAGGTTAAGTGAGTGGGCAAGGGTCTGGCAGATGGAGGACAATGCTGTAAAATGTGAGGTTATCCATCTTTGAAGGAAAAATGGAAGATCAGAATATTATTTAAACGGCAAGTGATTGCAGCGTGCTGTCGTGCAGTCTTGGAAGGGCTTGTGCATGGATCGCAAAAGGTTGGTTTGCAGGTGCTGCAGGCTGTCAGGAAGGCCAACAGAATGCTGGTCTTCATTGCTAGAGGGATTGAATTTAGGAACAGGGAGGTTGTACTGTAACTGTACAAGGTCCTGGCATAGATAAGATAGATAAGTTGTTTTCATCGGTGGGGGAGACCAGAACTAGGGGACATAGCCTCAAGATTCAGGACGGAGAAGAGGAAAAACTGCTTTTCCCAGAGGGTGGTGTATGTGTGGAATTCACTGCCTGTTGAAGCAGTGGAGGTAACCTCAGTAAATATATTTAAGACAGGTTACATCTTAGGGGAATTAAGGAGTATGGAGAAAAGGCAGGTAGGAGGAGACGAGCCGATCATCAGATCAACCACGATCTCATTGGATGGCAGAACAGACTCCTATTTCTTACGTCTTTATGCTCCTTAAGGTAAAAGTGAAAAGCAGGAAGGCACCTTGAATTAAAAGGCTGGAGAGAAGGGATGAATGTGCAGAGTATAAAACATGATGTTGTGCTGACCTACACAAACCTACTCAAAAAAATGAAACCTTCCCTAGCTCATAATCCTCTATTTTTCTTGCATCCATGAGCCTAAGAGCCTTTTAGAGATGAAAAATGTGTCCAAGATGGCAGTGTCTGTGCTGGGCGGCATCATCTCCCCCTCCACCCCCCACCCTGCCACTGTTGAGAGGGAAAAACAGAGGAGATGGGACTTTTCTGGTTGGAGTGCAGGATTAGAGGAGACAATAGAGGTCTACAAGATTATGAGAGGCATAGATCGGGGGACAGTGAACACCTTTTCCCTAGGGAGGGAGTAGCAAACACCAGAGGCCATCTGTACAAAGTGAAGGGAGGAAAGTTTAGGGGAGACATCAGGGGTAAGTTTTTTACACAGAGGGTTGTGTGGAATGCATTGCTGGGGGTGGTGGTGGAGGCTGGAACATTGTGGGCATTTAAGAGGCTCTCAGAAAGGCACATGGATAGAAGAAAAATAGAGGGTTATGGATAGGGAGAGTTTAGTGTATTTTTTTAAAGAAATATATGGGTTGGCACAAAATCGAGAGCTGAAAGGCCTGTACTATGCTGCAGTGTTCTATGTTCTACAGAAGTGACCATGAAGGCGGACTCGCGAGGGGCGCAGGGTAGTCAGGGGTGTATGGGGTGGTTGCAGGCTCTCCTGCATGCACCAGATCCCAGAAGGGTACTGTGTCCTCATGGCTGTCAGGGTACCTCACAAAGGCATATTGAGGGTTAGCATGAATGAGGTGCACCACTTCGACCAATGGGTCAGTCTTATGGCCCCAGAGCAAATCCGGGCCTGGCGTCACCAACCGGGGGGGCATCAAGGACCCATTCGCCGACTTCCTGGGGAAGGCAAACATACGATCATGCGGGGTGGTGTTTGTAGCAGTGCACAGGAGTGATCGGATGGCATGTAATGCCTCTGGCAGGATGTCCTGCCAGCGAGACACTGGCAGGTCTCTGGACTTCAGTACCTGGAGCACAGTCTTCCAAACGGTGGCGTTCTCCCTTTCGACCCGGCCATTACCTCTGGGGTTATAGCTGGTGGTCCTACTGGTGGCTATGTCTTTGGCCAGAACGTATTGCCACAGCTCCTCACTCATGAACAAGGACCCCTGATCGCTGTGGATGTAATCGGGGTAGCCAAACAGAGTGAAGATACTGCGTAGTGCCTTAGTCACAGTGGCCGAGGTCATATCTGGACAGGGAATGGCAAAGGGGAACCGGGAGTACTCGACGATCACGTTCAGGAAATAAATGTTCCTGTTAGACGAGGGAAGGGGGCTCTTGAAATCAACACTTAGTCATTTATGAGGTGTGCCTTGTGAGGTCTGTAGAACTGCAGCTTACATTCAGCGCAGAACCGACAGCGTCTGGTCATGGACCTGACATCCTCGACAGATTATGGGAGGTTCCAAGTCTTGATGAAGTGGAACAGTCTCGTAACTCTGGGGTGGCAAAGGGCATTGTGTAGGGCTTGGAGACAGTCGAGGTGCGCACTGGCGCACATCCCCCGGGATAGGGCATCAGGCGGATCATTGAGTTTACCTGGCCAGTACAAGATATCATAGTTGTAGGTGGAGAGCTCGATTTTCCACCTGAGGATCTTGTCATTTTTAATTTTACCTCGCTGCTTCATATTGAACATGAAGGTGACGGCACGCTGGTCTGTCAGCAGGGTAAACCTTTTACCGGCCAAATTGTGGTGCCAATGGCACTGCGCCTCAACAATTGCCTGCGCCTCCTTCTCGACAGAGGAGTGCCGTGTCTCAGGGCCATGAAGGGTACGTGAAAAAAATGCTCCTGGCCTGCCTGCCTGGTTGAATGTGGCGGCCAGCGCGGTTGGAGGTATCGCTCTCCACCTGGAGGGGAATAGTTTCATCCACAGCATGCATCATGGCCTTTGCGATGTCTCCTCGGATTTGATGGAATGCAGGCTGGGCTTCCACCGAAAATGGGAAAGTTGTGGACCTAATGAGGGGGTGAGCCTATTGGCATAGTTGGGCGCTCATTGTGCATAGTAGGAGAACAGCCCAGCCACCTCTCCAGTGCCTTCAGAGTGTTTGGGACTAGGTGCTCCATCAAGGGTCACATGCAGTCGGGATCTGGGGCAATGACACCAGATGCCATAGTGCACCCAAGGAAAGCCAGGCAATTGGTATTAAAGACACACTTGTCTTTATTGTATGTGAGGTTAAGGGACTTTGCCATTCGCAGAAATTTAGCAAGTTTAGCGTCGTGGTCCTGCTGATCATGGCCGCAGATGGTGACATTATCTAAATAGGGAGATGTTGCTGCCAGGTTATGCTCCTCCACCATCTGTTCCAACACATTCTGGAATGCAGTGACGCCGTTGGTGATGCCAAAGGGGACCCAAAGGAAGTGAAAAAGTTTGTCATCAGCCTCAAAGCCTGCGTAGATACAGTCACTCGAATGGAAGAGAAGCTGGTGATAGGCCGACTTGAGGTCAGTGGTCGAGAATACCCGGTATGGAGAAACCTTTAGTGACCATGTCGGCTATCTGGGGAAGGGGGTATGTGTCCAGCTGGGTGAAGTGGCTGATCATTTGACTATAGTGGGCTTGCTCCCACCCCTGACCACCACGAACCTTGGCTCTCCAAAGACTGGAGCTAGGGATGATCATCCCCTCCGATAGGAGTCGCTGAACCTCGGGCTGGATAAACGCCATATCCTTGGCGCTGCAGCGCCTGCTCTTGGTTGTGATGGGGCGGCACTCTGGGGCCAGGTTCGCAAATAGTGACGGAGAGGACACCCGAGGGGTGGAGAGGCTGCAGGCCGGTGCTGATGGCTGGGAGCGAGGAGTGGGGTCTGTGAGTTGTGGGTTGCTCACTGTGAGGGGGAGTTGAGGGCCTCCGAATGCCTTCGTCACACTCCTAAACTGACTCTGGAAGTTGAGGCCCAGGAGGATCGGCACAAAGAGATGGGGCATGATCAGTAAGGAAAGATTATCGTAATGTTCATCCTCCACAGTCAGAGACGCCACACAATACCCACTAATATC